>NC_045130.1:2439936-2744928 GCF_007655135.1 Punica granatum
TTAAAAGACGAATCTTATTTATAACACTCTTTTTTAAAATTTAATTTTAAAATATTACTTATAAATCAAACGCAAAATTTGATGGCTGCCCCTCACCTTGGAAAGTTTTTCCTTTTCTTTTTACCTCTTTACCGTTGAATTACAATCATCGAAGTAATTTCAAGATTAAATATTCAACTTTCATTTGCTTTTTCTTTGCCGGTTTGCTCTGTCTGTTCTGTTAATTTGCTTTATGGGACATCAATGGCGGAAGAAGAGACAGAGCCCAAGCACAGCCCGTCTTTCTTCAAGGTCTTGATTGATAAACCTAGCACTAGACTGGTAAGAACCCACGCTTTGACTCCTCTCCTTCTTACTTTCGGCCATTGTCATGTAAGAACTTTTTCCGTTTGCCAGACTTCTCAGTGTTCACAGATATGATTTTCACGTAAGCATGAAACGAAGGCCTCAACTTTTCATTTTCTTGAACCCAAAAATCGAACCGCTGCAGCCAGTAGGATCGGAAGATTCGAGGTGGGTCTTTCTTTGCCATGTTTAAAGTAGTATGTCTTGTTGGAGGGAAAGTCATTAACGGTTCATAAAATGTCTGTCCGGTTCTTTGCAATATTGTGTTATCTGCTCCTAAATTCTTGGATTTATGGGAAAAATACAAGCAGTTATTGAAACCTTGATTGCATTGTGGATTTGTATGTTACTTATAGATGTCGGCCATTGTTCTGATGCATCAGTGGGTCACGAGATGTAAGCTTATGGCACAATCCATACTTCTCCGAATACAACATTTTTTGAGAATCCCCTATGGTCTAATGTCTCCTTTGCTCATCATCTCTTAGTTCATTATTCAATACGGTTGTCCTCTGCAGAAACTGCCGCCGCCTTTCGTGAGGGAGAACATTCAGTGGAACTTGCACGAAACAATTTCCCTGAAAAAAGATTTAGGAGTCTCATGGAAGGTGAAGATGGAAGAAGATGAAACCGGCTGTTACTTCACGAAGGGCTGGGTTAAGTTTGTCAAAGATATGAGGTTAGAAGTATGGGATTTCTTGATTTTCTGGTTGATCTGTGCGAAGGAATTCAAAGTTGCATTCTATGGGAAGAATTCCTGTGAGAGGGACATAAGTTATTATGCTTCTTGTGGCACAAGGCATTCTAGTAAGCTCTTGGTATTTATTTCTGATTTAATAGCGGAACTTCGATGACATCTATTGATGGATTCAGTTCTTGTGCAGATAGAATTGGAAAACCAGTTAAAGGGTATAGGGTGAAAGTGAAAATTGGAGGCGAAGAAACGGTTGAGCGGAATTCTTCTAGCAAATCCGTGAATACTTCTTTTGAGAAATGCCTTTCAAGATACAATACATGTGCAATGGTGATGCCTCTTCGTTTACTTTTTAACCTGGTCTGGTGGTAGACAGTTTCTATCTTTATTAGGAACAGGAAGTTGCTACTTCACGAAACCATTTTGAAGCAATTACCAGTGTTCTCTCTGAAACGGGATCAGATATGCTAGCCAATATAAAGTATTTATTTTGGTTAATAAGTATCTGTTACTTGCAAGCGGTACCCGCAATAATTGCTTGAGAGTTTCAGCTTGGCACGGGGAAGAGGAGCATAATGATCAAAGACCCCGAGAAAAAATTGCATCGCGTTAAGGTGAAGGTCCGACCAAGTTCAGGTCAGGTTTATCTGTCAAGAGGCTGGCCGGCTATTGTTTGAGCATATGGATTAGAGATTGGGGACACTATTAACCTCGAGTTTCTTGGAAAGAAAGGTAGTACGGTCATCGTATGAGTGCTGAGCAAGGCAATAGCGGAGACTGCAGGAACAGCTTTGAAAGCTAGAGCAGTTCATCAAATCCAGAAGCAGCTGAAGAGACAGAAAGGATCGGGGTAGTAGAGCCTCTTTTGCTCATATTTTTGTGTGCAAGGGGAATGGTCTTGAACTGGCGATAATGTTTTTGGGTATCCATACCCTTTGTTTCATGGTAATGTCTGTATATGAAGTTAGGCGGGGCTGATGGATTTCGTATTAAACTGACGACATCCTCATTGTCATGTTGGTTTTGGATCTGAATGACCTTTTAATATTACTGACTACAGTACAAGAGTGAAAAATGCCATCTAATTGCCCTTTTGTTTCGATTAACAGAGTTTATGGTTTCTTTTGCATTTAGACTATATTAACTTCGGGTTCTATATTCTGTCAGCTTCTTTTTCTCTCTTTGTGCGTAATGATCACAGATACAGTACAGTATTGTGCGGGTGTTTATTATATTGCATGTAGCCTTTATATTAGGCTTATGACACCAAGACAGTTGAGTCCGATATACAACGTGCAAGCATCAGTGTAATCAAATGACTGATATGATGGTAAAGAAAAATTCAAGTGAGTAATCTTTTGATGAAGACGATTTTTTTAATGGGTTTTTGGTAATTTTCCTAATCTGTATGGGATTGGATTTCAATCCGCATCATGTAGATTTTGGGAGCAGACCAAATCTTCCACCCTCATTGACAGTCTTTTCTTTTCTTTTTCCTTTTCCTTTTGTTGCCGAATATCAATTCCACTTAGAAATTTCATTTGCCTTTCTTTGCTTGCTTTGCTCTCTCTGTTCTGTTCATTTTGCTTTACGGGGACATTAATGGCGGAAGATGGGACAACGCCCAAGCACAACCCTTCTTTCTTCAAGGTCTTGATTGATGAGCATAGGGCTAGACTGGTAAGACAGGGTCGAGGGGAATTCTTCTAACAAATCCGCAAATGCGTTTTATGAGAAACGCCTTTGAAGATACGATACTCGAGCACTTGTAATATACCTCTTCGCTTCCTTTTTAACCTGGTCGTAGAGAGATTTTTGTCTTTATTAGAAACGGGAAGTTGCTACTTCACGAAACCATTTTGAAAAATCACTAGTTCTCTCTCAGAAATGGGATCAGATATGCTAGCAAATATAGTATTGATTTTGATAATAAGTATACTTTACTTGCAGCGGGTACCGGTAAGAATTCGTAGGAAGTTTTAGCTCGGTGTGAAGAAGAAGAGCATAATGATCGAAGACCCTGAAAGGAAATTGCATAGCGTTAAGGTGAAGGTCCGACCAAGTTCAGGTCAGGATTGTTCGAGCATATGGATTAGAATTGGGGGACACTATTATTAAGCTTGAGTTTCTTGGAAAGAAAGGTTCTATGGTCAGTGTACAAGTAGTGAGAAAGGCAACAGCGGAGATTGCTGGAGCAACTTCCAGAGCAAAGAGTAGTTCAACAGAAGGATCGGTGTATTACAGCCTCTTTTGCTCTTCTTTTTTTTTTTTTTTTTTGTGTGCATGTAAGGGGAATGGTAGCGATGATGTTTTTGGTATCCATACCCTTGTTTACTTGGAGAGGCCGGTATTAAACCGACGATGAAGTTCCGATCCACCGTTCGTGCTGGTTTCAAATCTGAATGACCTTCTAATTACTTTTCGCAGCAAAAGAGTGAAAATGCTATCTAATTGCCTTCTTTTTTCGATAAACAGGGATAATGGTTTCTTTTACATCTAGACTGTTAAGCTTTGGGTTAATTATCAAAAAAGGACTTAGCTTTGGGTTCTATATTCCATCAGTGACTGTTCTAATGGAATGAAAGTCACAACGCTTGTCCCTAAAAAATTTTATTAAAAAAAAAAAAAGAAAGTCTCCGTCGGGTCGAAATGAACTTCTTGTTGTCCGACTCTCTCGACCGATTCCACAGGATTGTTTTCACACCTATGCAAAAACCCAAGCAAAAGCATATCTGGATCCCCAGTCACCAAAAAATTTGCATTGCTCATATGTTACGTTTCATCTTCTTCTATCGTGTTTTGCTTTGTTTTTCGTGATTGGATGCATATTGGACGAAACAAAACATGTGTCGTATCTAAATCTAGGAACAAATTTTTGGACATGTAAACTTTAGTTCTTTAACATTTCATGGGTGCACGTATATATTTGTTTAGCAAATCCAATTGTATATTGGGTTAATAATAAATATATATATATATATACTTTCACATTTTAACATTTTTAGCACAAACTTTTTTCTTTAATCTAAAAATACAAAAAAAACTTTCGATTTGATAATAATTATAGCACGGCGTCAAATTTTTCATTAATTTAGACAAAATCAAGATTACAGAGCGCGCCGGCGACTCCAATTGGGAGAGGGCGCTGGCGACCCCAATTGGAGGATGGTGGTCGGAATCGAGGGCCCCATCCCCCGGAATCGGGATAATCCTCAAATTGGAAATTCTCTCGATTCTGGCGGGTGGAGCCACGACTCCGGCTATCACCCCTTCAATTGGGGTCGCCGGCGCTCTCCCTCAATTCGAACCATTGGCGCCATCTGAGGTCTCGATTTCGTCCAAATTAGTGAAAGTTGATGTCGTACTATAATTGTTATCAAATCTAAAGTTTGTGTATTTTTAGATTAAAGAAAAAAATTCGTGTTAGAATTGTAAAAATGTGAGATTTTATTTTTGTTTACTAACCCATTGTATATTCTCCATTTTCTGTATAATTTTTGTATTTTCTATATTGATTATAAAACCTGTGCTTGAGAACGCACGACAGTAACTTTCCGGATTGGCCGACCAAATCCGATCTGAAACTAGCATAAATATAGGAAAATTCGATCGGGAGAAAAGACAGACAACTTTTGAACGGGTAGGCTAAAAAGAAAAACCACGATTTGTCCTATCCACTCTTACCTCGAAGATCATATATTTACATGTAAGCTGAGAAAGGAGCGGTCAATGGTAGTCAACCCGGAAAACATTCTCAAACCTGGACAGAAAACTTAACACAGATGCAACAAAAGAACAGCTAGGGGTTTTCTGAGAAACAGATTTTCTGTTTTCCATTCTCATGTCTTACTTATGGGAGTCTTTTTTTTTTTTTTGTCTTTTTGGCTGACTTCCCCTCCGACCTATGTTCGTACGTCCATATATATGCATATACATATATGGCAGCTATGCATTTGCATGACTCAAGGTAAACTGTGTACTTCTCGTTAAGAAGTTCTCACAGTTTCCTCATATTAACAAAACATGTAGGTCATGTACAGTAAAACTGCAGCTTCCCTTTCTTGTTTTTTTTATGTGAGTCATAGTATTCGAAAATTCAATTAAGATAAAATTAATTTAGTTTAATCGGATTGACTCATTAAGGGATAAAATTATTTCATTACTGATTTTATGCATTTATAAGAACTCGAATCTAATACTTTAGTTAAACGAAAAAAGTTTCGGATTGCTTAAATCAATCCACGTTGGTTCTATGTATACATTCGACGACAAAATAAAATGAAATAAAAAGAAGAAGAAGAAGAAGAAGAAATTAAAAACGAAAAAGAAAGAAGATATATATGTAAAGGTTTGGTGAGGGTCTGGTCTGCTATGGAGATTGGAGAAAGGAAGAGTTGGTGCTGAAGTGTCTTTTCCCTTTTGCTCAGAACAATTTTCCCATTTTAGTGCTGTGCTGGGCTTTGCTTCTCTCTCCCCCTCTCAGTGTACTAATATATCCCTTCTGATGTGAGAGCTGGGAATGCTTGCCCCCTTCAAAAATCTTTTTAGCACTAATATAATCTGATTGATTTTATCTACCATCGATCTCGGATTGTCGCTCGTAATGGTCAGTACTATAGGCAGTGTTATATTATGTGTAGGCTTCATATAACTCATGGCACGATCCATCCTATGATGTTTTTAACAACCATTATTATACTCGGAGCGCAGATTAATACACGCATAATGTCAAAGAACAAATCCAAGTGATCGTCAGTAATCTTTTTTACGAAGGATTTTTGGATTTTCCCAAAGTGGGGGTTGGGGGATTGGATTTCAATCCCATCTTGAAGATTTGGAGCAAGCCAAACCGTCCAATCCTCATTAATGAAATGGCAATGTCAATGGGATGGGATGGGATAATGCTGCTGCAAACTTTGAAATATATACTCATTGCCCCCCTCCCCCTTTGTCATCTCTTCTAGTCGTTCCTTTTTCGGCTCTCTGACAGTTTTTTTTCTCCTTCTTCATCAGTTTGTGTTATTTTATTCCATTTCACTGTTCATCGTTAGGTCCATGAAATTCCAGTTGGAAAAAGACAATTTGGTGCATTTTACATCGAGTTTTAACAATCATGCACCGTATGCATGTTTTTAAAATTTTTACCACTATTATTATTAATTGCAGCCTAATTTTCCATGCGCTGATCCAACCTCCAGACCATGTATATTTTTTATATATTAATTAAAAGAAAGAGGGTAATTGCAAGCTGTGTGTTTAAAATCCACTATCATCTCAATATTAAGTTTAAGCCAACACTTTTTTCCTTTTTTCTTCTTTTCTGGATGTTTAAGCCAAAACTTGAGCGAGAATAAGCAATTTGCCAAAACACTTTATGATTTCATCCACAGAAAAAAAAGGATTATTACTGTTCATTAAGGGAAGATTCATGGTGCGATCACTTTAATATAGATATACATAAACACGAATCTGTGCAATGTATGCGATTGAATATTGATATTTTAAGTCTATTAATTGAGAGTAAGTTGCTTGAGTTCTTACTAATAATTAAAACAAATCATGCATATTTTATGCTAAAAGTACACGGATTTCTAAGAGTTTTGCTTAGATCTATGATAAATTACACGTATTTTGAAGGGTCTTACTTTAACTTCTAAGTAATTCACTTGATTATATGCTATAATCACTTTTACTAATTGCACCATATAATTTTTTTTTCTGCTGAATAACCAACAAAGCATTTTTTTATAGTTAAAAGGGAGAAATAAATTTTTTTTGAACAGAACAAAAGCCATTTTGTATAGGTTTAAAATATTCATGAAGCCTTGATTTTTTTTTTTTGGGTGACCTCAGGAAGCTCTGATGAACGGTAGTATGTCTTTTGTCTTCTCCATGCTCATGTTGTCTGAGTTTATGACCTTTTTCATCTGATCAAAACTTTTTTCCCCGTTCTGCTAATTCTTTTTTTGGGTCGAGAAATTGCGAGCTTTTGTTAGTTTTTCATGCGGCCATAGGGGACCTGATCATTTGTCAGATATACCCCAAAGCATGTAATTAATGACCAAGCAAAGCAAAACCCTAATCACGATATTCTGTCGGGTGTGCAGCCGCGGATACATTGTGGGCACGTCTCAACATCGGCCCCTTCGGTGAAAATCCTATCGTAAAGTCATGACAATCGGATTAATTTTTTTTGTGCCAAAACATCTCTAGTTTTCGGATGTTGATCAACGGTTAAGGGAGATCGGTACCACTAAGAGATGGTCGGTTTAAACTTTCATGCCGAGATCAACTCCAGTTCTCGAATGTTGCTCAAGGGTGATCATGATCATCAAGAGATCGATGAAATTTTATAGCAATTTTCCTTCAATCTAGGTTTTTTTTTTCCCCACCTCCTTATAGGTATTAGAAGGTCGAGTGTCATCAGAGGTCATTTGCGCACATCTCCACTATTCGGTGCGTTAAAAGACCGGCCACTCAAACTTGACTACGGAAATATTAAGAAAAATTTGGTGCCCCCAAACCCCAAATCCAGTGGAGATTAAAAATTCTAGTGATAAATAAATAAATGTCATGTAATGTAATTTTCCAAATATATACAAATACTCATTTATTTTTAATTTTTTTTATCATTCTACTAAATTTTATATTCACCCAATGTCTTTCCATGCTGATTTTGTAATTCATTAGGGACAAACACATTTAGTGAGAAGATATCTCCATTTCCCGATTACTTCCTAATCGTTGCTTACCATTTTAATCTATTGAAAAAAATTCTAAAAAATCTAGCAGAAAATTGGATATCCCAATAGCTCTGTTGATAATGGCTATGATTTTTGTGAGGGCTAGTGCATTGCTGCTGCATCCTACTTTTGATTTATTTTTATTTTTATTTTTAATTTCCATGGGCCCACATTTACACTATCCATATTTATATTTATGATTTACAATCTTTTTTTGGGAATGCCCCGATCAACTAGCATATAGGCAAAAATTTTCCGAAATGCATCTACATTAATTATTAGTTAAAATTCATGCATGATCTACCTATACAAGGCATGTATTTCAAAATAACTGGTGCGTTAATTCGTGAACTTGAGATTACAAAATTGTTTTGGACTATTAACATGTTGCTAGACTTCTCGGGACAATATCTACGTCAATTGAAAAGTGAAGGTAGGATGATCCAGTAGGAGTAAAACAAAGGATCCTTTAATCCATCGATAGAGTATGATAATGACCATAATTAGTTCCATTTAAAGAAAATGTGAGTACAGCTAATTTAAATAATTTGATGTAAGTAACTTTCATATTCATTAAACTAGTCAATGGCTTCTCCGCAATGTCATGGGGTCTATTTATGAATGCAACATTCAGAATTAGCTAGCTAAATTCTTCCTCCTCGTTTATGCATGTGCAAATTTCAGAATTAGCTGGCTAAAGTCCTCTTAGCTAGCTTATTTTACAACATTAGCTAGCTAAGCTTGCGTTTGGTTTTCGAATTGGATAATAATTGAACTCAATTTGATTTTATACAATGATTGTAAGTATTGACAAATATATTAATGTATGAGAATATATATAAGTATGTATATATAGATGTAAAAGTTGATGAAAAATTTATGATTAAAAATTAATATGTATATATAAATGTGAAAATAAATGAAGAATCTATTATTAAAAAAATTAATGATAAAATTAATTAAAAAGTAGCATTATTAAATTTAAAAATAAAAAATATAATGATTGTGTTGTTGAATTGATGAAAAAATAAAATTTAGTTGAGTTAAAGTAGGAGTGTGATTGAGAAAACAATTGAAGCCCACTATACTCAAGACGTTGGATCTAAAATTAGCTAGCTAGGGTCCTATTTTGCAGATTATACTATGGAATATGATAATTATCCCATCTAAAATAACATGAACAGCCAATGAAGAATAATGCGACTGTATATAATGCTTATAACTGTTAAAAAATTGAATAACAAGAAATCAACACAACTCCCACAATACAGATCTATCTGATTGTTTGGCCCGCAATACACTCTTGAGCTCTCTCCATTTTAAAGACTTTTGTAGCACATTGAATGCTAAAATAACAGCTTGAACAATTGTAGAAAAAGATATAACAAGCAAGCAAGTGTTCTATCCATCTTTCCTCTTCCAAAGTAGGTCTCGGAACGATCTCCTTCCAAAGTTCAAGCCCTTCAAAGGAGGGCAAGATTCTTAGCTGATATTGACAAATTATCTCATGATTCGAGAAATCTTTCAAATCATGAGAAAATTTTCATTATTTAGAAATTTCTTTAATGTTATATTATCATATATAAATAATATGGACAAATAGTTCGTTGACTGAGAATTTTATTTTTCAATAATCCATTGAACGAGAATTTAGTAAAGTAGAAGTTCATTGAACCGCTCAATTTAATGGGAAATGAATGGTTTTATAATTCGACACAGTTATCTCTTTCTTCTCTCACTCCTGAACTTTTCTTTTGACAAACTCTTTCCATTTTTTACGAACATTTAGTCATAGAATTTTTTTTATATTAACATTTGCTAATAATATGGGCATGTAACCAAAATTCAACAAACATAGATTGATCCAGGCGCTTGATCCCCTTAAATAAAGCTTCGAATTTGATTCTTGCGAATGGAAAAAACTTTGAATGTGAGAATTTTATCCCATGGTGGGCTAATCCACCAAATTAATTAGGACGTGTTGGATTTCTAGATGTTAGGATGCACATGAAAAAATTCAAAATTCATCGAATAATTCAAATAAAATATAGTAAAAGTTCATTGAACGGGTTGTTCTAACCCGTTTGATTTCGCAAAATTTTTTAACTATATTTCACTTAACCCTACTTATCTTCAATTCAAAAACACAATTATTACTTTTCACTTTTTCTTCTATTTTTGTAATCATTCGATTCAATTTTTAATACTAAATTCTCTAAACCATTCATTACTTTTTTCACAGTTCAACAATACAATAATTACTTTCTCTTAACTATTTATTATTTTTTTCTACAATTCAATAACACAATCATTATTTTCTCTCAATTATTCATTACTTTTTCACACTTTCTCTCATAATTCAACAACACAATCATTATAAACTAATTAAAACCAAAACTCATCTTAATTCTAAAATCAAACACAACAGAAATGTCAATTCAATGTGAAACTAAAAGGTCGAATCTTTTACTTTTGCTCTTGCTTTCTTTGACTCTAGAGCTTTTGTTTTGAGAAGCTATTTCCATCTTTGAAATTTTTTTAAATTTTTAAGAAATTTCTTTAATTATATATTACCACATATAAATAGTATGGACAAATAACCAAAACGAATTGCATGTGACACAAACAATATATAGTAAAAGTTCATCGAATGCTTATTAAAAAGTCAATTTAATCTGAAGTTGAGAGTTATTTGACATATTTAGCACTTTCTTCTTTTACCGTCCAACTTTTATTTTGAGAAACTCTTTCCATTTTTTTGGAAAACTTTAATTTTTTAATTATATATTGTCATACACAAAATATAGACAAATAAAAAAAATTCATCAAATGTGACACAAATAAAATACAGTAAAATTTCATGGAATAATAACTTAAATGACAATTCGATGTGAAATTGAGAATTTCATAATTTGACATGTGGCGCTTTTCTTAGCTCGCTCTCCGACTTTTATTTTGAGACTCTTTTCCATTTTTTGAACAAAATTTAATTTCTTAGAAAATTCTTTAATCATATATTACTGATTACCTATAAATAATATGGACAAATAACAAAAATTCATTCAATGCGATGCAAAAAAAAATCATTCAGTGCGAATTGAAAGGTAAATTCCACGCCGAATTGAGGATTTCATAATTTAACATACGTGACGATTTTTCCTCACTTTTAGACTTTATCACTCCATTTGGTTTCGTAATTAAATTTTAAAATTTTAACTCTAACTTTAACTTTACTTACTACACAACAAAAATCAACTCTTCAAAGTAAAAAAGGTGGGTCCCATACATAAACCCACGTACAACTCTATTATATTAAATTCTCTCAATTATTCAATACTTTCTCACATTTTTTCTCATAATTCAACAATACAATCATTACAACCAAATTAAAATTAAAATTCAACTCAACTAAACTCTAAAACCAAATACACTATATATGTTTATGTAGATAGATGGTATTGTGTGTGACAATGAAAATTTTGAAGCATCTTCGAATTGAGCTGATATTTAACGAGACATATAAATTACTCTAATGAGGTGATTATACACTTGAAGGATATAATGATGTTCGTACAATTTATTAGGTGATTAGTTATATGAAAAGTCTTTCATCAAGTCTTATATATACATAGATAGATATATATATATATATATATATATATATTGGTAAAAAAATATTATTAATTGGTAATTATTATTATTATTTATTTTTTCATTTTAGTTTATTTAACTTCAGACGGGGTCTGCTGCAGTTCTTCTTCCTGGAAAGCAACACTTATCGTGATCGACCCTTTTCATTTCATTCCTTCTCACCACCACCCTCCCAGTCTCCTCTCTCTCTCTCTCTCCCTCCCTCCCTCCCTCCCTCCCTCCGCCCTTTCTCTACCCCTGCCCTGCGTCCCTACAGTTCAGTATGACTAAGCACGGTGCTCCCATGGAGTTCGACTATGAACTAAACTCGCAGTCCTTTCCCTATATAAACAGCTTCCACCACGGCTTCAGCTGGCGCTTACCTCTAATGGCTCCTTCCTCCAAACCCCTCAACCCTTCGGCGCCCCCTTTCCTTCCCACGGCTGCCCAGCCGCCGCCGCCGCCGCCGGCACTCCCTCTCTGGCACTATGACCCTCATGATCTCTACCGTCGATTCCGAGTTGGTGGGCTCGGGGAGAAGGTGGTGGCCGGGAAGAGTTCAGGAGCTCCATTCGGTGTCAGGTCGCGAGTCCGGGGGCTTGTTCCGCCCAGGCTTATGTTCAGGGCGAGACATGAGCCGGCGCGGCGCGGCCCCGAGAGCAGGAAGAGGTGGGTCCCTAGGGATTCCAAAAATTGTGACGACAATGGGACAGTAACGCTGATCGAAGATGCTGCTGCTGATCATAAGGGGGACGAGGATGATGGAGCCGACAACGCTGAGCCTTCCTGGCTATGTGGAGTGACAGCCGTTATGATGCGTAACATCCCGAACCTGCTCAAGTTCGTCCCTCTCGTTACTGCCTTTATAATTTTTCCAATAACTCTAATCGGCTGATAAGTTCATATATATATATATATATATTTTCCCATTTTTCTTGTTTCTTCCCGTCCTCTAAATTAGTTTGATGTATATGTACCCTGTCAGGAGATGGGAACTGCTCGAAATCCTCGACGAGCACTGCCGCGAGGCCAATCGGGGGCACGCCCAGCTGCCGAGGTCCGAATACGATTTCGTGTACCTGCCGATCGACTACGAGTATGGAGAAGAATGAATGACTTCGTCGTCATCGATTGTACAATTTGCTTTTCAATTATTTTAATTTCCTCTTTGATGCATTAGTAATTGTTATTTTTTAATAATAAATAATCAGGAGGAAACTGAACAAGGGGTACGCGTTCGTGAACTTCACGAGCGCGGACGCGGCCGTGCGGATGGGGCGGGCTTTCCACGGAATGAAGTGGGAAGGTTTTAAGTTGAAGGATTCGATCACTTTCCGGACGAAGAAAGTTTGTGAGATATGTCCGGCGGCAACTCAGGTGAGAACTTATACCATATTTGTCGGTGACAATCTCACTTCCGTTCAGTAACGATGTTGTCTGTTTGTCCCATGTCTGTTCTTCATTTATTATTATTATTATTATTATTATTATTATTATTTTTTTGGATGAATAATGTTTGTATTTAATAACTGGTAGATAGATCGGATATGCATATAATCATCTACTGAACAGGCTGAGTGCCATTTATGATTAAA
Organism: Punica granatum; assembly: GCF_007655135.1. Taxonomy (NCBI): domain Eukaryota; kingdom Viridiplantae; phylum Streptophyta; class Magnoliopsida; order Myrtales; family Lythraceae; genus Punica; species Punica granatum. Next base: position 2,452,944 of record NC_045130.1, read on the forward strand.
TGGGCTATGCGATCACTTGGAAGGACGTTATTGTGTGCTCGTTTGATCGGATTGATGGTTGAATGATCCGGTGGTGGGATGTGCTCCGGTTGAACTTTGATTCGGCCAGCATTCTTTACTGATTCCTTCGATTGGCCAAAGATCAATCAGTTTCTCGAAAGCCATTTGTTTCAATTTTTACTAACAGATGAGTTGAGTTTCATTATCCATTCATGAAATTCTAGGGCAAGGCCAAACTGGAAGTGTTGTTCCGGAGCCGGGTGTTCCCGAGCGAAGAGTACCAGCCATTGGCAGCTGTGGCCGATCCTCGCGATGGCGTGAATGGAGCGCCATTGCACCCTGTCGGAAAACTTTCCTCCGCATAGCCCTCTCGGCGAGGTATGTTTCTCTAGAATCGAAACGACGCTAATGGGTGGGAGCGGCTATAGGAGTCCCCTAGGCGGCTGTACTGTGATATTTAGGGTTTCTCATTACCTGTAAGAAATTAGGTTTTATTTTAGAATTTCTGTAGGTTTTGCCTTATGGATGAAATTGGCTTTGTGTTTTCAATATCTCCCCGGAATTCCCAAAAAAGAAAAAGAAAAAGAAAAAGAAAAAGAAAAGAAAAATGATTTGTGTTTGTTTGGGTGTGAAAGTCTGGGGTGAATTGGAAACATGGGGGTTTTCAAAGGTTTGAAGGTGTGATGATGTATGAGGTGTTGGAACGATTAAATGGCTGTTGTTTGTTGTTGCCTATATATCCCGATATGAATGTAAAATCGACTCGTCAATTAGAAGTATGAGCTGATATCATCAATCGCGTATCTGTGTTTTGCTGCTATAATTTTTCGATTCTAGACGTGGATTGCTGTTATGCTTGCCTTGAAATCTTATATTGTTGGGTTATCTAGTATCATTAGTTCTAGGTGTGTATTATCTAATCTATCTGGTTTTTAAATTATACTTTGTTATGGCAAAATGGAGACGGTACGCTTTTCTACTGCGGAAAGTTTTGTGTCCCCTCGACGGAGAAGGCACACTTCCATAATCATCAATATATATATATATATATATATATATATAACGCATCCTACCGAAGAAAAAACATATAATGCAATTTCCACCAATATATGTATATATATATATATATATAATTCAAATATATAAAAGTTAAGAAGCCTAACAAAAAAGTGCTGCAATATTTCGTCTTCTTAGTTCATTGTTGCTCGACTTTTCAATTTCACGTTTAAATGATTTAAAATATTCATGTAATTACCTCTACATTCCCATTGATTAGAAAACTTAAAATTGGTTAAGTTCCATCAAACATTTAATAATACTACCATATAACAGGACTCACAGTAAAGTAAAAAAAAGGAAAAAGAAATGAAGGAATGGAAAGTTGAGATCCTGATCGGGCAGAAAAAAAAGCCATGATGCGGGGGACAGGTAGAAATCCTCTATGAATAGCTTGTTGGGCCGTGGCAGGTCTGATCAGATCAGATCCTACTCCTTCCCTCCCTCCCTCCTCGACAGGTAACCCTCAATCACGTCCTCGGATTTGGTTTGGCTTTCGGTTTCCCATCGCGCCGGGGGTGGCAGGGTACAAAAGGGCCCAATGATGGTAAACCTCGAACAACTCAACCGCCATTTCCACAACTGCACTCTCTCTCTCTCTCTCGGAACTCGTAAATAGGCAATGATTAGGGCGAGTTAATGGTCTTGCTTTTCTGTCTATCCAAACAGCCCAGCCTAGCAGACCTTGTCACGCATTTCCCTCATTGACATTTTGCAATAGTTATGCTAAGGTTTACGGCAAGTAGAGATGCGGCACGAGCAAGTCCGTTTAATGAAATCTCAGATCAAGTACCGTGCATCATTTAATTGGGCGCAAGGATGCTTGTCCCTGTCCGGGGCATGGGATATCAGAAAGTTTGATTTACTGAAATGTTTGTTTTCTGTTATTCGAGGTATATACGGCAACCTTGTGTAATCTGCTGTGTCCGCTCAATACAGACTTGATCTTGTAGTCGGGAAATGATATAATGAACTATATAGGGGAGTGACCCTTGTGGCCGCTCCGACGGCATGTTTCTTGTATATAGTTTTCCACGGAAAAGTTATTTACCTGAAACTTATTTTTCAATGTTTGGGAGAATACCAAGAAATCATCATGATCTCCATTTGCTTGGAGATAGTAATAACCGATCAAAATGCTTGAAAGTCAAAAAAGTCATCCCACAGCGAGCATAGATTCTCACTTATAAGAATTTTATTTTGTTGTTATTCATTCACTTTAAATAAGTAACACTCAATTAATATTTTTTTATAAACGTGTCAACTGGGCACTAGTAAAAGGGTTATGAAGTCAGAAATTGAATTTCTTTTCACATAAATTCGATTTTCCCAGTTTTACTTTTTTGTTTTTTTTTTGTAATTAAGCGAAAAGGCTTTTTTCATTGAACGATGAATTTTCTAATCATCAAATATATATATAAAAAAATTATTTTTCTATAAAATTCTTTTCTCCAAACAAACCGAACCTACATTTCCTTTTGGACACAAAAGTTATTGAAGGGATTCGAACTACAGCAACTTCATGATCTCACCTCCTGAATAATTTGGTGGATTTTATGTGAACATGGGCTTTCAATTTTAAGAGACGGGAACTCATTCTCTTACTAAACTTGAACACGGAGCCCATAAAGGTAAAAACAGTTTCCTGTCTTTGTACTTCTTTTAATGGATCGTATCCAGCATCTGTAAGCACCATTTCCTTGTCCTCTCGATTTCAATTTATCCTTCGAGAATGAAAAATAAAAATTCCAGCACGTCAACACCAGTAGATACATAAAGCCTCTGTCATCTTTGTATTGATGATGAATTTATGTCATGATCAATCCCGAACTTCTGATATTGTGAAAAACTCGGCTTGGCAGACGAACAAGTGATCGGCGAATAAAGAAGGGTATCAATTACTAAGAGACAGGTCGACCAAAGCTTCTTTAGACATTTCCTAAGGCCTTACGATGTTTGGTTCAACAACAAATACAGTCTTCCTGTGCACCAACTGATACCCGAGACCCGAAGTCTCATTATTACCAAACTATTGCAACAAACACAAATGGGAAATGAAAATCTGCCCAACAGGGTTAACGAGGAGCCTTCTTCTTCCCGGCAATAGCCACACGCTTGCCCTTCAATGTTCGGCAATTGTTCTTGGTCCTCTGGCCTCTGCATGGGAGCCCCTGGATGTGCCTCACACCTCTGTAACACTGTATTTCTTTAAGCCTCCTTATAGCGAGTGCATTGAATCGTCTCTGCAATCACCCAAAATTATGACCAACTACTCAGAAGAAACCAGAGGCAGAGGATCACTTGTGAAAGAATCAACGACCAAAGTCAACACATGGTGGCTTAAATCAATGATCAATCTCCACGAATCTGTTCACTCAAGTTTATGAACAACACATATTCTTGTTTTATGGACAATTCTATAAAATCAAAGCGAAAGATATGGATAACACCAAAAATCCAGACAATGTCAATATGGTCCAACTCGTTATAAGACTTTGCAAGAACAGCTAAAGCCTTCTGGTTCAATAATGATATTAGGAATAGAAGTAGATAGTAAAGCGAGATGCAATACCAGGTCTCCTTCGATCATATACTTGAAGACTTCGTCACGAAGAGTGATGAGCTCTTGTTATCCATGTTGAGATCGCAGGGGATCTTGCGGGCACTGGTGCGCCCAATCCCGTGGATGTACTGGAGGGAGAACTCAACACGCTTGTTGTTTGGGATCTCCACTCCCCCGACACGGGCACACTTGATGCTTAGGCCAGGGAGCTACAGATAAAGCGTCGAAAATCGCCATGAGGCCCCTCCAACCAAATTAACAACACTTGATCATAGACTTCACACGATCCAAATAACGACAGCATTCAGAACAGATAAGCATAATCTGCTAAGAAACTTGGCATTTTTACTACAAAACCAGCTTCGACAAGCATTGCTCTATAGTTCCTCTACGTCATCTCATCTTCAATAAACATCAATTGCCGTAAGAGGAATTCAAAGCTGGAACTAATGCAGCAAGAAAAAACAACAGTTACCTTAGGAGGGTTGGGGACGTGGAAGGGGAGAAGGGTGGAGAAGGAACCAAAGCTTCTAGAAGGGCTGCTTATGAGGGAGAGAGAAGGAGCCACGGGGTCGCTAGTGCTTGAGCCATTCTCCTCTACCTTTCTCCGCTTGCCGTTCCCCTCCGACTTGCTGATTCTGGTGAACTGAGGAGGGGCTGTGGCTCCTTCCTTCCTCTTCTACCTCAGCCTCGGCTTTGAGCCTTCTACCACTTTGGGCGTGAGATTTCAGTCTTCCTCTTTCTTTTTTGTGGGCATACTGTTAATCAATTTCAGCCCAGTCATTTAACAGGTACTTCATGCTATTGCCTTTGTTTTCCGGTTCACTTCAACAGACATCGAGACCACCAATTGTACAGCGATGATGAAAGAGCAAGCGATTCCACAACGCTCGTCTATAACTATGGATCTCTCCACGTCGATGATGAAAGAGCGAGCGATTGACTTGTGAGTGATATTGAGCACCTCCACCAATTCTCCAACATCATCATTTTGATTATACCCGCTTAATGAAACTTCGAACGGGTATTGTTTGCCATCTTTACTGATCACAATAGTAGTCCTCCTTGCATTCGTGATAAATTCAACTGGAACTATCTGCATCTCTATTAATTTTTTTGAGAAAAGAAAGAAAATAATTAGCGAAATCAACATCTGTATTTTTGCTGGTCAAAAATATATTTCCTGACTAGCCCAAGAAAGGGACGAAAAAGAAGGGAAAAAAAGGGAAATCTTGGTCAGGTCCCTACATGGACACAGATCACTCAAAAACAAACACAAGGGTAGAGCAACTGATAATGCAGCAGTACCCTCCATCAAAACATTTAAATAGAAGCACTTTGGAGAGTAATAAACTACTTCATTGAGCTCAAACTGCAACCTTGTCCACACACACACACACACATGTATATAAATCCCCTAATATGTGAAAAAACACACGGCAAACCCAAATACCATATGAGACATGTGCAAACTCATAGGTTCATAATCCTAGAACATAACACACTCACATGGCAACATTTTCCTATTAATATAATAATATCTCGAATACCCAAAACAATAAGAAGAAAAAATCAAATACGTTCGGCAGGAGGCTCTTTGAATTGAATATCATACAAAGATGCCAATGTTCATGAAATGTGAAGCTCGGAGAAGGGAAAAAATGAGTATGAAAAAGAAAGAAAGGATATTTAGAGCAGAGAAATGATATAATGTAGGCATGGCGTCTGCGGGGTGAGAGAGAGAGAGAGAGAAAAAGAGAGAAAGAGAGAAGGATCTCGCCTTAGTGGGAAGGAAGGATGAAGTCGATCAACATCAGCGATGATGCTCGTCAAAGGAAAGGGAGAAGGGTGGAGAAAGAACCATAGCTTCTAGAGGGGTTGCAGACGAGGGAGAGCGAAGGAGTCACGGGGGTCACCAGTGCTTGAGCCATTCTCCTTTACCATTCTCCGCTTGCCGTTCCCCTCCGACTTGCTGTTTTGGGTGAACTGAGGAGGGGCTGTGCCTCCACCAATTGTCCAACATCATCATTTTGATTATCCCCGCTTAATGAAACTTCGAACGGGTATTGTTTGTCATCTTTACTGATCACAATAGTAGTCCTCCCTGCATTCGTGATAAATGAAAATGGAACTATCTGCATCTCTATTAATTTTTTTGAGGAAAGAAGGAAAATAATTAGCGAAACCAACATTTATATTTTTGTTGGTCAAAAATATATTTTTTGACTAGCCCAAGAAAGAGGTGAAAAAGAAGGGAAAAAAAGGGAAATTTTAGTTTGGTCCCTACATGGACACAGATCACTCAAAAACAGACACAATGGTAGAGCAACAAATAATGCAACAGTACCCTCCATCAAAACATTTAAATAGAAGCAATTTGGAGAATAATAGACTACTTCATTGAGCTCAAACTACAACCTTATCCACACACACGTATATAAATCCCCTAATATGTGAAAAAACATACGGCAATCCCAAATACCGTATGAGACATGTGCAAACTCATAGGGTCATAATCCTAGAACATAATACACTGACATGGCAACATTTTCCTATTAATATAATAATATCTCGAATGCCCAAAACAACAAGAGGAAAAAATCAAATACGTTCGGCGGGAGGCTTTTTGACTTGAATATCACGTAAAGATGCCAATGTTCATGAAATGTGAAGCTCAGAGAAGGAAAAAAATGAGTACAAAAAAGAAAGAAAGGATTTTTAGAGCAGAGAAATGATATAATGCATGCATGGCGTCTGCAGGGTGAGAGAGAGAGAGAGAGAAGGAGCTCACCTTAGCAGGAAGGAAGGAAAGAAGGAAGGATGGAGTCGATCAATGTCAGCGATGATGCTCGTCAAATGAAGGGGAGAAGGGTAGAGAAGGAACCAGAGCTTCTAGAGGGGTTGCAGATGAGGGAGAGCGAAGGAGCCATGAGGGTCGCCAGTGCTTGAGCCATTCTCCTCTACCGTTCTCTGCTTTCCGTTCCCCTCCGACTTGCTGCTTTTAGGGAACTGAGGAGGAGCCGTGGCTCCTTATTTCCTCTTCTACCTCAGAGTTGGCTTTGAGCCAACTACCACTTTGGCCCCGAGATTTCAGCCGTTCTCTTTTTTTTTTTGTGGGCTTACTGTCAATCAATTTCAGCCCAGTCGTTTAACAGGTACTTCATGCTATTGCCTTTGCTTTCCGGTTCACTTCAACAGACATCCTGACCACCAATTCTACAGCGATGATGAAAGAGCGAGCGATTCCACAGCACTCGTATATAACTGTGTATCTCTCCACGTGGATGATGAAAGAGCGAGCGATTGACTTGTGAGTGATATTGAGCGCCTCCACCAATTCTCCAACATCATCATTTTCATTATACCCCCTTAATGAAACTTCGAACAGGTATTGTTTGCCATCCCTACTGATCACAATAGTAGTCCTCCCTGCATTCGTGATAAATGCAACTGGAATTATCTGCATTTCTATTAATTTTTTTGAGGAAAGAAGGAAAATAACCAGGGAAACCAATATCTATATTTTTGCTAGTCAAAAATATATTTCTTGACTAGCCCAAGAAAGGGGCGAAAAAGAAGGGGAAAAAAGGGAAATCTTGGTCAGGTCCTTACATGGACACAAATCACTCAAAAACAGACACAAGGGTAGTGCAACCGATAATGCAGCAGTACCCTCCATCAAAACATTTAAATAGAAGCAATTTGGAGAGTAATAGACTACTTCATTGAGCTCAAACTGCAACCTTGTCCACACACACACACACACACGTATATAAATCCCCTAATATGTGAAAAAACACACGGCAAACCCAAATATCGTATGAGACATGTGCAAACTCACAGGTTCATAATCCTAGAACATAATACACTCACATGGCAACATTTTCCTATTAATATAATAATAACTCGAATACCCAAAACAACAAGAAGAAAAAATCAAATACGTTCGGCGGGAGGCTCTTTGACTTGAATATCACACAAAGATGCCAATGTTCATGAAATGTGAAGCTCGGAGAAAGAAAAAAATGAGTATGAAAAAGAAAGAAACGATATTTAGAGCAGAGAAATAATATAATGTAGGCATGGCGTCTGCGGGGTGAGAGAGAGAGAGAGAAGGATCTCACCTTAGTGGGAAGGAAGGAAGGAAGGAAGGATGAAGTCGATCAATGTCAGCGAGGATGCTCGTCAAAGGAAGGGGAGAAGGGTAGAGAAGGAACCAGAGCTTCTAGAGGGGTTGCGGACGAGGGAGAGCGAAGGAGCCACGGGGGTTGCCAGTGCTTGGCCATTCTCCCCTACCTTTCTCCTCTTGCCATTCCCCTTCGACTTGCTGTTTTTGGTGAACTGAGGAGGGGCTGTGGCTCGTTCCTTCCTCTTCCACCTCAGCCTCGGCTTTGAGCAAGCTACCACTTTGGGCCCGAGACTTAAGCCTTTCTTTTTTTTTTTATGGGCTTACTGTCAATCAATTTCAGCCCAGTTGTTTAACAGGTACTTCATGCTATTGCCTTTGTTTTCCGGTTCACTTCAACAGACATCGGGACCACCAATTTTACAACGATGATGAAAGAGCGAGCGATTCCACAACGCTCGTATATAACTGTGGATCTCTCCACGTTGATGATGAAAGAGCGAGCGATTGACTTGTAAGTGATATTGAGCGCCTCCACCAATTCTCTAACATCATCATTTTGATTATACCCCCTTAATGAAACTTCAAACGGGTATTGTTTGCCATATCTACTGATCACAATAGTACTCGTCCCTGCATTTGTGATAAATGCAAATGGAACTATCTGCATCTCTATTAATTTTTTTGAGGAAAGAAGGAAAATAATTAGCGAAACCAACATCTATATTTTTGTTAGTCAGAAATATATTTTTTGACGAGCCCAAGAAAGGGGCGAAAAAGAAGGGGAAAAAAGGGAAATCTTGGTCAGGTCCCTACATGGACACAAATTACTCAAAAACAGACACAAAGGTAGAGCAACTGATAATGCAGCAGTACCCTCCATCAAAACATTTAAATAGAAGCAATTTGCAGAATAATAGACTACTTCATTTAGCTCAACCTGCAACCTTATCAACACACACACACACACACACACATGTATATAAATCCCATAATATGTGAAAAAACACACGGCAAACCCAAATACCGTATGAGACATGTGCAAACTCATAGGTTCATAATCCTAGAACATAATACACTCACATGGCAACATTTTCCTTTTAATATAATAATATCTAGAATACCCAAAACAACAAGAGGAAAAAATCAAATACGTTCGGCATGAGGCTCTTTGACTTGAATATCACGCAAAGATTCCAATGTTCATGAAATGTGAAGCTCGTCGAAGGAAAAAAATGAGTATGAAAGAAAAAAGAAAGGATATTTAGAGCAGAGAAATGATATAATGCAGGCATGGCGTCTGCGGGGTGAGAGAGAGAGAGAGAAAAGGAGCTCACCTTAGTGGGAAGGAAGGAAGGATGTAGTCGATCAATGTCAGCGATGATGCTCGTGAAAGGAAGGGGAGAAGGGTGGAGAGGGAACCAGAGTTTCTAGAGGGGTTGCAGACGAGGGAGAGCGAAGGAGCCACGGGGGTCGCCAGTGCTTGAGCCATTCTCTTCTACCTTTCTCCGCTTGTCGTTCCCCTCCGCATTGCTGTTTCTTGTGAACTGAGGAGGGGCTGTGGCTCCTTCCTTCCTCTTCTACCTCAGCCTCGGCTTTGAGCCAGCCACCACTTTGGGCCTGAGATTTCAGTCTTTCTTTTTTTTTTGTGGGTTTACAGTCAATCAATTTCAGCCCAATCGTTTAACGGGTACTTCATGCTATTGCCTTTGTTTTTCGGTTCACTTCAACAGATATCGAGACCACCAATTCTACAGCGATCATGAAAGAGCGAGCAATTCCACAGCTCTCGTATATAACTGTGGATCTCTCCACGTCGATGATGAAAGAGCGAGCGATTGACTTGTGAGTGATATTGAGCGCCTCCACCAATTCTTCCACATCATCATTTTCATTATACCCCCTTAATGAAACTTCGAACGGGTGTTGTTTGCCATCCCTACTGATCACAATAGTAGTCCTCCCTGCATTTGTGCTAAATTCAACTGGAAATATCTGAATCTCTATTAATTTTTTTGAGGAAAGAAAGAAAATAATTAGCGAAACCAACATCTATATTTTTGCTGGTGAAAAATATATTTCTTGACTAGCCCAAGAAAGGGGCGACAAAGAAGGGGAAAAGGAGAAATCTTGGTCAGGTCCCTACATGGACACAAATTACTCAAAAACAGACACAAGGGTAGAGCAACTGATAATGCAATAGTACCGTCCATCAAAACATTTAAATAGAAGCAATTTGGAGAATAATAGACTACTTCATTGAGCTCAAACTGCAACCTTGTCCACACACACACACACACACACACACACGTGTATATACCCCTAATATGTGAAAAAACACACGGCAAACCCAAATACCGTATGAGACATGTGCAAACTCATAGGTTCATAATCCTAGAACATAATACACTCACATGGCAACATTTTCCTATTAATATAATAATATCTCGAATACCCAAAACAACAAGAGGAAAAAATCAAATACATTCGGCATGAGGCTCTTTGACTTGAATATCATGCAAAGATGCCAATGTTCATGAAATGTGAAGCTCGAAGAAGGAAAAAAAATGAGTATGAAAAGAAAGAAAGGATATTTAGAGTAGAGAAATGATATAATGCAGGCATGGCGTCTGCGGGGTAAGAGAGAGAGAGAGAGAGAGAGAGAGAGAAGGAGCTCACCTTAGTGGGAAGGAAGGATGAAGTCGATCAATGTCAGCGATGATGCTCGTCAAAGGAAGGGGAGAAGGGTGGAGAAGGAACCGGAGCTTCTAGAGGGTTGCAGACGAGGGAGAGCGAAGGAGCCACGGGGTCGCCAGTGCTTGAGCCATTCTCCTCTACCTTTCTCCGCTTGCCGTTCCCCTCCGACTTGCTGTTTCTGGTGAACTGAGGAGGGGCTGTGGCTCCTTCCTTCCTCTTATACCTCAGCCTTGGCTTTCAGCCAGCTACCACTTTGGGCATGAGATTTTAGCCTTTCTCTTTTTTTTTTGTGGGCTTACTGTCAATCAATTTCAGCTCAGTCGTTTAACGAGTACTTCATGCTATTGCCTTTGTTTTTCGGTTCACTTCAACAAACATCGAGACCACCAATTCTACAGCGATGACGAAAGAGCGAGCGATTCCACAGCGCTCGTATATAACTGTGGATCTTTCCACGTCGATGATGAAAGAGCGAGCGATTGACTTGTGAGTGATGTTGAGCGCCTCCACCAATTCTCCAACATCATCATTTTGATTATACCCCCTTAATGAAACTTCGAACGGGTATTGTTTGCCATCCCTATTGATCACAATAGTAGTCCTCCCTGCATTCGTGATAAATTTAACTGGAACTATCTGCATCTCTACTAATTTTTTTGAGGAAAGAAGGAAAATAATTAGCGAAACCAACATCTATATTTTTGCTGGTCAAAATATATTTCTTGACTAGCCCAAGAAAGGGGCGAAAAAGATGGGGGGAAAAAGGGAAATCTTGGTCAGGTCCCTACTTGGACAGAGATCACTCAAAAACAGACACAAGGGTAGAGCAACTGATAATGCCGCAGTACCCTCCATCAAAAATTTAAATGGAAGCAATTTGGAGAATAATAGACTACTTCATTGAGCTCAATCTGCAAACTTGTCCACACACACATGTATATAAATCTCCTAATATGTGAAAAAAACACACGGCAAACCCAAATACCGTATGAGACATGTACAAACTCATAGGTTCATAATCCTAGAACATAATACACTCACATGGCAACATTTTCCTATTAATATAATAATATCTCGAATACCCAAAACAACAAGAGGAAAAAATCAAATACATTCGGCAGGAGGCTCTTTGACTTGAATAGCACGCAAAGATGCCAATGTTCATGAAATGTGAAGCTCGGAGAAAGAAAAAAATGAGTATGAAAAAGAAAGAAAGGATATTTAGAGCAGAGAAATGATATAATGCAGGCATGATGTCTGCGGGGGGGAGAGAGAGAGAGAGAGAAGGAGCTCACCTTAGTGGGAAGGAAGGAAGGATGAAGTTGATCAATGTCAGCGATGATGCTCGTCAAAGGAAGGGGAGAAGGGTGGAGGAGGAACCAGAGCTTCTAGAGGGGTTGCAGACGAGGGAGAGCGAAGGAGCCACGGGGGTCGCCAGTGCTTGAGCCATTCTCTTCTACCTTTCTCCGCTTGTCGTTCCCCTCCGACTTGCTGTTTCTTGTGAACTGAGGAGGGGCTGTGGCTCCTTCCTTCCTCTTCTACCTCAGCCTCGGCTTTGAGCCAGCCACCACTTTGGGCCTGAGATTTCAGTCTTTCTTTTTTTTTTTTGTGGGTTTACTGTCAATCAATTTCAGCCCAATCGTTTAACGGGTACTTCATGCTATTGCCTTTGTTTTTCGGTTCACTTCAACAGATATCGAGACCACCAATTCTACAGCGATGATGAAAGAGCGAGCAATTCCACAGCTCTCGTATATAACTGTGGATCTCTCCACGTCGATGATGAAAGAGCGAGCCATTGACTTGTGAGTGATATTGAGCGCCTCCACCAATTCTTCCACATCATCATTTTCATTATACCCCCTTAATGAAACTTCGAACGGGTATTGTTTGCCATCCCTACTGATCACAATAGTAGTCCTCCCTGCATTTGTGCTAAATTCAACTGGAAATATCTGAATCTCTATTAATTTTTTTGAGGAAAGAAGGAAAATAATTAGCGAAACCACATCTATATTTTTGCTGGTGAAAATATATTTCTTGACTAGCCCAAGAAAGGGGCGACAAAGAAGGGGAAAAGGAGAAATCTTGGTCAGGTCCCTACATGGACACAAATTACTCAAAAACAGACACAAGGGTAGAGCAACTGATAATGCAATAGTACCGTCCATCAAAACATTTAAATAGAAGCAATTTGGAGAATAATAGACTACTTCATTGAGCTCAAACTGCAACCTTGTCCACACACACACACACACACACACACACACGTGTATATACCCCTAATATGTGAAAAAACACACGGCAAACCCAAATACCGTATGAGACATGTGCAACTCATAGGTTCATAATCCTAGAACATAATACACTCACATGACAACATTTTCCTATTAATATAATAATATCTCGAATACCCAAAACAACAAGAGGAAAAAATCAAATACATTCGGCATGAGGCTCTTTGACTTGAATATCATGCAAAGATGCCAATGTTCATGAAATGTGAAGCTCGAAGAAGGAAAAAAAATGAGTATGAAAAAGAAAGAAAGGATATTTAGAGTAGAGAAATGATATAATGCAGGCATGGCGTCTGCGGGGTAAGAGAGAGAGAGAGAGAGAGAGAGAGAGAAGGAGCTCACCTTAGTGGGAAGGAAGGATGAAGTCGATCAATGTCAGCGATGATGCTCGTCAAAGGAAGGGGAGAAGGGTGGAGAAGGAACCGGAGCTTCTAGAGGGGTTGCAGACGAGGGAGAGCGAAGGAGCCACGGGGGTCGCCAGTGCTTGAGCCATTCTCCTCTACCTTTCTCCGCTTGCCGTTCCCCTCCGACTTGCTGTTTCTGGTGAACTGAGGAGGGGCTGTGGCTCCTTCCTTCCTCTTATACCTCAGCCTTGGCTTTCAGCCAGCTACCACTTTGGGCATGAGATTTTAGCCTTTCTCTTTTTTTTTTTTGTGGGCTTACTGTCAATCAATTTCAGCTCAGTCGTTTAACGAGTACTTCATGCTATTGCCTTTGTTTTTCGGTTCACTTCAACAAACATCGAGACCACCAATTCTACAGCGATGACGAAAGAGCGAGCGATTCCACAGCGCTCGTATATAACTGTGGATCTTTCCACGTCGATGATGAAAGAGCGAGCGATTGACTTGTGAGTGATGTTGAGCGCCTCCACCAATTCTCCAACATCATCATTTTGATTATACCCCCTTAATGAAACTTCGAACGGGTATTGTTTGCCATCCCTACTGATCACAATAGTAGTCCTCCCTGCATTCGTGATAAATTTAACTGGAACTATCTGCATCTCTACTAATTTTTTTGAGGAAAGAAGGAAAATAATTAGCGAAACCAACATCTATATTTTTGCTGGTCAAAAATATATTTCTTGACTAGCCCAAGAAAGGGGCGAAAAAGATGGGGGGGAAAAAGGGAAATCTTGGTCAGGTCCCTACTTGGACAGAGATCACTCAAAAACAGACACAAGGGTAGAGCAACTGATAATGCCGCAGTACCCTCCATCAAAAATTTAAATGGAAGCAATTTGGAGAATAATAGACTACTTCATTGAGCTCAATCTGCAAACTTGTCCACACACACACATGTATATAAATCTCCTAATATGTGAAAAAACACACGGCAAACCCAAATACCGTATGAGACATGTACAAACTCATAGGTTCATAATCCTAGAACATAATACACTCACATGGCAACATTTTCCTATTAATATAATAATATCTCGAATACCCAAAACAACAAGAGGAAAAAATCAAATACATTCGGCAGGAGGCTCTTTGACTTGAATAGCACGCAAAGATGCCAATGTTCATGAAATGTGAAGCTCGGAGAAAGAAAAAAATGAGTATGAAAAAGAAAGAAAGGATATTTAGAGCAGAGAAATGATATAATGTAGGCATGATGTCTGCGGGGAGAGAGAGAGAGAGAGAGGGAGAGAGAGAGAAGGAGCTCACCTTAGTGGGAAGGAAGGAAGGATGAAGTTGATCAATGTCAGCGATGATGCTCGTCAAAGGAAGGGGAGAAGGGTGGAGGAGGAACCAGAGCTTCTAGAGGGGTTGCAGACGAGGGAGAGCGAAGGAGCCACGGGGGTCGCCAGTGCTTGAGCCATTCTCTTCTGCCTTTCTCCGCTTGTCGTTCCCCTCCGACTTGCTGTTTCTTGTGAACTGAGGAGGGGCTGTGGCTCCTTCCTTCCTCTTCTACCTCAGCCTCGGCTTTGAGCCAGCCACCACTTTGGGCCTGAGATTTCAGTCTTTCTTTTTTTTTTGTGGGTTTACTGTCAATCAATTTCAGCCCAATCGTTTAACGGGTACTTCATGCTATTGCCTTTGTTTTTCGGTTCACTTCAACAGACATCGAGACCTTTGAGGCATTGACTATTGCAAGATACATACACATGGCCCGGAGTCATAAGACCATTCTTTAATAGTCACAACAATGCATATATTCTACTCACCCAAAAAAAAATGCATATATTCCAATTACACTGCAGCCTCACAGCTTCCACGAAGATTATGTCAATGTATGTTCCAAAATCCTATGGGGCGGGGGGAGCACCAGTATCTGCTACATTACTTCTGCAGCCTACCAACTCCCACGAAGATTATTTCAATGTATATTACAAAAATACAGTAATCATAGAAGTTCATGGGCTACATTTTTCCATTAACTTCGGTACTGCTCCGTTCATTCATCTAGTCATCAACTCTGGTGTCAGCCTCGGTCATGATCGACCTCTTTGAGTGCTTCAGAGCTCCCTGGGGATTCTACTGCAGATCAATCGTCAAATGTGGACACCAGCAGATGATTATTAAGAATGAACCTTGCATTTATAACATTGTTCATCGATGACTTCTCCTTGTTCCACGTCCGCTGGAGCAGATACAGTGCCCTTCTTTGGATCAGGACTGGGTTCGGGAACTGCCTCATCCTGCAGGACCGGGAAAGCAAAAGACCATCAGTCACGTCTAAGACAGAAAAGGATCAATGAAAAGCTCCACATAGTCATATCCTTATCATCTTGGTTGAAAAGAAACATTGCCTCACTCTCTTCCAATTCTTCCATGGAATCTGCCGCTTTAAGTCTTTTCACACACCTGCAGTATTTGGCAACAATTGCTTAAACCACGGGTGTCCACCATTTGAGGCCACTAAGGCAGACACTTCTTGTTTTTTCTTTCGAAATATGGCGGTACAGCTTCAGTACTTTATCAAACTATCAGACAATTGCAAATCTGAAGGATCATAATGCAGCCCTTGCAGGTAAGTCTCAGTAGCTAAGTTATATTCCTCCATGTGAAACAGGAGATCGCCTTTTCTCCTATACCCCGTGGAGGACTTTGGTTCGAGCTCGATACACTTCTCCGCATCTTTCATTGCCTCTGAGAATTCCCCCAGTTTCATAGAGCATGCAGCCCTGCTGCTGTATGCCTGCACATCAAACACTTGTCTTGGCATTTTCCCTGGGGAGTTGGCTGCAAAATATTAATGGATTATCTAATTGCCCGAACAACGGAATCGAACCATAATTACTTCATTATCCCTTGAGTTGATTGTCAGCCTTTCTGTGCAATGATACAGCAAAATCTGCAAATATAACTGCTCCTCTGCATCTGCCTCATCAGCTCACCATTTATGGCAGGACAAAAGCTTAATCAGAGATAACGAATTCCTCAACTTTATTTGCTTATTTAATCAGCAAGTAACCAAGAATATGATGGAAATGGAAAGTGGAAAGGCCAATTTTGTTTGAGCCAGAGATACGCTTACGATCAACATCTAATATGTTCGAATACTCAACAAGCATTAGCTCCAACACCTTTGCTTGTCTTGAAGTTTCATGCAATGCGTCCAGCAACTCAGGATATCGACTTTCCAAAAATGACTTCCTTAATGATTCTAGAGCAGCTTTATAAAATGATGCCTTTTGTTTGGAGAACAAAGCCGAAAAATTTGTAGTTTTAGAATGAGATCATACCATATTATGTCAGTTGAATTTGAATATTTTGCGGGGGCACTAAGGGGTTAATTATCTGCTTCTTAGTGCAAATTGAACAGTGGAATGTTGCTAGGTAAGCACCGGGTGCCACCCTCTCACTTGATGTTGAACTTGCCTTCTTCTCCGATGGCCTATTGCTAAGCATCAGATGCTGCCCCCCGCCCCCCCCCCCCCCCCCCCCCCCCCCCCCCCCCCCCTCTCTCTATGTCGGCAGACGTTCGTCCATCTTGCCCAATGTTGTACGACAACTTGGTTACCTCTTTTTTAAATTTGGGACTTTAGATTTGTTTCCCCTGCTCCAATTCCTTCTCTCTCTCTTCCCCCCCTTTGGTTTCCTTCTTAAAATTCCAATTCTTATGGACTGATCAACTTATTCATTTTTGTATCATCACCGCTGTCTTGATGCAATGTCTCTTTATATACGTGCATAATCCTCGGCCCTGTTTCCACTGATCTGTTATTTTAGATGCCATGTATACCGGTGAGCTACTATGTGCCTTTGTAGTGCTATGCAGAAACAAAATAACCTTAACCCAAAATGGGTAGCTTTCACTTCTGAAGCAAGCCTGCGCTGTGTGTCAAACAGTGGGTAAAATCAGATGTCGGTAACGTTTGGAAAAACCTGATATAAAATGCACCAAATTGTCTTTTTCCAACTAGAATTTCATGGACCTAACGCTGAACAGTGAAAAATTGAATAAAATAACACAAACCGATGAAGAAGAAGGGAAAAAAAACTGTCAGAGAGCCGAAAAAGGAAGGACTCGAAGAGATGACAAACGGGGGGGGGGGGGCAATGAGTATATATCCCTTTCATTAATGAGGATTGGACGGTTTGGTTTGCTCCAAACATAGGTCGGAGGGGAAGTCAGCCAAAAAGACAAAAAAAGAACCCGCAAGTAAGATATGAGGCTTCCTTGCCTTTATGAAAGATTGACGGGGTGATCATAACGCTGCTCCTCCATGCAGAGCCGGTGGAGTTCCTATAAATAACGGTTCTCCTGATCCTTTCATATCACATTCACTCTCACAATATTTCTCAAGCCATGGAAAAGAGAAAGCACTCCATTGATGAAATTGAGGAAACTTCTCTATGCTCTTCAAATAGAAAGAGGATCTTACTTAATGAATCTGATAAGGAGTCCAGGAGTGATGATGCTATTGATGGAAATGATTCCAACTCCTCTGATTCCCCCGCCGAAAGTGAAGATGAATCTGATGAGGAAGATAGCTACATTTCTCCCATAAGAAACAGTTCGGGCGAGGATTCTAACGAAGAGGCTATTTACACTTCTTCTGATGACTCCTCCGACAATTCCGATTCTTTCCCTGATGCTTTCGGTGTATCCACTACTGACACCAAAGACCATGACCCAGATTTCTTTGATGATGCATACTGGTGATTTTGTTTCTTTTCAGGTGTGTATGTAATGGACGATATTTTCCTTAGCTTTTGCTGAATGAACCTTACTGAACTCCGAAGAAGACCGAATAAAGCTACGTCTAGCCCACAGCCAAGCCATCTCGTTGGGCCTCAAGGAAGTCCGGATATTTCTTCGATCAGCCCACAAACAAGAGACTCCAGTGGGCTTTAGAGACGCCTGGACTTAATGACAGAAGAGTTCGCCCCAGATCGGATGTCACGCATTTCCCTCATTGACATTTTGCAATAGTTATGCTAAGGTTTCCGGCAAGTAAAGATATGCGACCCGAGCAAGTCCGTTTAATGAAATCTCTGATCAAGTAGTGTGTATCATTTAATTGGCCCGAAGGATGCTTGTCCCTGTCGGAGGCATGGCATAACAGAAAGTTTGATTACTAAAGTGTCTATTTTCTATGATTCGAGCTATACGACGATGATATGGCAACATTCTGTAATCTGCATTGTCCGCCCAATACGGACTTGATCTTCTAGTCGGGCAATGATATAATGACTATGTAAGGGAGTGACCCTTGTGGCTGCTCCGATGTCATGTTTCACATAAATAGTTTTTTACGGATAAGTTATTTACTTCAAATTTATTTTTCAATGTTTGAGAGAATATCAAGGGATCATCATGATCTCCGTTTATTTGAAGAGAGTAATAACTAGTCAAAATACTTGTAAGTGGAAAATATCAATCCAAAGCGAGCACAAATTCCCACTTATAAGAATTTTGCTTAGATGTTATTCATTCACTTTAAATAAGTAACACTCAAATAATATTTTTTCATAAATGTATCAACTGGGAGAGAGTTATAAAGTAGGAAATTGAATTTCTTTTTACATAAATTCAATTTTTTCCGGTTTTACCAAATTTTTTTTTTATAAGTTAAGCGAAAAGACTTTTTCATTAAGTAGTGAATTTTCTAATAATAAAATATATAAAGAAAAAAATACTTTTCTATAAAATACTTTTCTCCAAACAAACCGAACCTACATTTCCTTTTGGACACAAAAGTTATTGACTGGACTCGAACTACAGCTGCTTCATGATCTCACCTCCTGAATAATTTGGTGGATTTTATGTGAACATGGGCTTTCAATTTTAAGAGACGTGAAAACACCATTTCCTTGTCCTCTCGATTTCAATTTATCCTTCTAGTATGAAAAATAAAAATTCCAGCACGTCAACACCAGCAGATACATAAAGCCTCTGTCATCTTTGTATTGATGATGAATTTATGTCATGATCAATCCCGAACTTCTGATATTGTGAAAAACTCGGCTTTGCAGACGAACAAGTGATCGGCGAATAAAGAAGGGTATCAATTACTAAGAGACAGGTCGACCAAAGCTTCTTTAGACATTTCCTAAGGCCTTACGATGTTTGGTTCAACAACAAATACAGTCTTCCTGTGCACCAACTGATACCCGAGACCCGAAGTCTCATTTTTACCAAACTATTGCAACAAACACAAATGGGAAATGAAAATCTGCCCAACAGGGTTAACGAGGAGCCTTCTTCTTCCCAGCAATAGCCACACGCTTGCCCTTCAATGTTCGGCAATTGTTCTTGGTCCTCTGGCCTCTGCATGGGAGCCCCTGGATGTGCCTCACACCTCTGTAACACTGTATTTCTTTAAGCCTCCTTATAGCGAGTGCATTGAATCGTCTCTGCAATCACCCAAAATTATGACCAACTACTCAGAAGAAACCAGAGGCAGAGGATCACTTGTGAAAGAATCAACGACCAAAGTCAACACATGGTGGCTTAAATCAATGATCAATCTCCACGAATCTGTTCACTCAAGTTTATGAACATCACATATTCTTGTTTTATGGACAATTCTATAAAATCAAAGCGAAAGATATGAATAACACCAAAAATCCAAACAATGTCAATATGGTCCAACTCGTTATAAGACTTTGCAAGAACAGCTAAAGCCTTCTGGTTCAATAATGATATTAGGAATAGAAGTAGATAGTAAAGCGATATGCAATACCAGGTCTCCTTCGATCATATACTTGGAGACTTCGTCACGAAGAGTGATGAGCTCTTCCTCAGATAAGTCCTTGGTGATCTTGTTATCCATGTTGAGATCGCAAAGGATCTTGCGGGCACTGGTGCGCCCAATCCCGTGGATGTACTGGAGGGAGAACCCAACACGCTTGTTGTTTGGGATCTCCACTCCCCCGACACGGGCACACTTGATGCTTAGGCCTGGGAGCTACAGATAAAGCATCAAAAATCGCCATGAGGCCCCTCCAACCAAATTAACAACACATCCTTAAAATTGCCATCGACAACACTTGATCATAGACTTCACACGATCCAAATAAAGACAGCATTCAGAACAGACGAGCATAATCTGCTAAGAAACTTGGCATTTTTTACTACAAAACCAGCTTCGACAAGCATTGCTCTATCGTTCCTCTATGTCATCTCATCTTCAATTGAGAGACTAATCTTCTAGAAATACAAACGACATAACATTAATTCTTCCAAAAAACCAGAAGGAAAAATAAAATAAAATCGCAGCTTTGGCAGCCGTAAGAGGAATTCAAACGTCAGCCCTGTAGCCAATACTGAGAGCTCCCACTCTCTCTCTCTCTCTCTCTCTCTCTCCCCCTAATCGTAATTTCTCTCGCGGGGCAACCAGAAGGTGAAGCAAAGCTAGAACTAATGCTGCAAGAACAAACAACAGTTACCTTGGGAGGGTTGGGGACGGGGAAGGGGAGAAGGGTGGAGAAGGAACCAGAGCTTCTAGAAGGGTTGCAGATGAGGGAGAGAGAAGGAGCCACGGGGGTCATTAGTGCTTGAGCCATTCTCCTCTACCTTTCTCCGCTAGCCGTTCACCTCCGACTCGCTGTCTCTGGTGAATTGAGGAGGGGCTGTGGCTCCTTCCTTCCTCTTCTACCTCAGCCTCGGCTTATCCGCTCAAAACTTTCGAGTCTCAGACGGCTAATTTCAATTTGGCCCCTCGAATACGATCTTTTTCAGTCACTGTCCTCGAACTTTTTCAGTTATCTCTTGGGCCATTGGAGATGACAAAAACAATCCCGGGCTTCAAGCCCATTTAATGGCCCAATTTCTCCTCAGCCCGTTCTTTGTTTGGTCCTTGTCTCCTTTCCCTTAGGGGCAAAGGATTGGAAGAATTAACTATTGACATTGCATTGAACGAGCGAAAGAATTTTCTTGGAAGAAAATGTGAAGAGGCTTTTTCCGGAAGCCTGAACTATTTTACGATACCAATTACTGCAGAAATGTTGCACGGGATCGGTCGAGGCTCGATCATCTCTCTTCCTGTGGGGTTGACCAGAAGTTGGGTCTGTGATGGGCCTCTTGGGCCAGACCATGAAAATGTGCACCCGAGTGATTTGTGCGCTTCAATCGTCAATTCTTCCACACGATTAGGTCGCCATCAGCTTAGGGCACTCACATGTTCATTATCCACACCAAAAAGGGACGAGAAGGCTCTTAAGTCTACTAGCGTTTAGGGAAGTTTTTGGCAATGTTGATTTCTACATCGATCACTTTACTACATTTTTCGATCCTTGCGTATCCGTGTTTTCTTTTTTTTTGTTTTGTCACAAATACCAACCAACCCGAAACAAATACCTAATGGCCAGTAATTCATAAAATTTAATACGTGGAAAGTATGAGAATAAATACCAGCTTCGATGTCGACGGAGCATTACAAAAATAAAATAAAAAAAATGGTCAACGGAAGAATTTCGTCAGTTGTACTGTTCTGACTATGGGGCAAATTGCTGGAAACCACTGGCCATTAGTTTATCTTCTTCTCCTAATCTAGATTAGCGTCACATTGTAAAAAGCTGCAAGACCTTTCGATGTATAAAGGGCCGTCCAGCTGGGAAGCAAAAGCCCCCATTTTTTCCTGATATTTTATCTGAAAGTTTACGTCGTTATTCCAATTCTAATTATAGAAAGTTCCAAATTGGGGGGTTTTACTAATCAAACAGAACGAGTATTATATATGTTCAGTAAGGGAGTTTTCGAGTTTGACAGCTAGATATTATTCATGCCCAAGTGGATGAACCCGTTATGAACTATTTCTATCATTTCTTGGACTCGTATGTCCGGTAAATGAAAGAATAGTTCGTTTTCACCGGCGTCCATGAAGATCAATAGGGGACGGAGTACAGGCTTCAGTGATTGGCTTGATTGCCACAATTATATTATATTGTGCTTAACTCATTTCTTTTTCTTTTTTTTACATGTATATTCATTTGTAGTATTAGTTTGGAGGATTTTCTCTGATGTATTCATTTTTGTAATTTATCTCTTGAGCATGTTACTTTGTACTCAGTTTTTAGTAATGATAGAATCTTCATTACTTATGTGACAGAAAAATGGAAGAATATTAATGCAAAATGAATTTTGGAAAAAAATTGTGAAAATTTATTAATAAATGTGTAGTAACAGTTATTTTAGTAAGCAATGTAATAGAAAAGTAAAAGTGCCCCACTATTATAATTTATCTGTGACATGGACCTCCATGGCCTTTGAAGTTATAGAAACAAAGATGATCGTGTCCACTTTCGCCATGGAAAATTATTAATTATTAGTATTATAAAAGATATCTTTTTTCTTGCACTTTACAATAAAAATTACAAAGCTATGATGAAATAGATGCAAAAGAGCAGATAGTGAATATTCAGCTTGGCCCTATTTCACATATGGCCTTGACTCGTCCACTGCATCATAGCAAGTGGGCCACGGCTAATGACCTCAACTTCTTTGAAGCTTCCCAATCGTTGAATCGCCTCAAATAATATGGCCACCCAAGGACGACATTCTTTCACATAATAGTGAAAAGTTTCTCTCACTATCAAGTTAAATTTATAATGCGATCACAATATGTGAATTAACTTTCACTCTTAATATGACAAAATTTAAAAATAAAAATAAAAAGAATTTATGAGAAGTGAGTGATTTCAACTTTCGAGAAGCGTCTCAAGTAAAATATTATGAGAAGCGACTCTACCTTTTAGGAAGGTCTCAAACGAACTGTGGAGAACGATTATACATTTTGAAAGATTCAATGTGACAATTTAATAAATCATTATAAATTAATCTTTTGGTCTTGCATGACGTTGGTCATTTTGATTTCGAGAAGTAAGGTAGAATCACTTGTTGCATTATTATTGGCAGTCACACCAGACGAAATGTTATGCGGGGAGAAGCTTTCTCCTTATTATGTGGTACTTTTCAATGCGTCATCTCTGTTTTTAGTATTGTATATAGATATTTCAATTTTTAGTGACGAAAGAGCACAAATGAGTCTACTAATAAAGGATAAGTATTGAATAAAACTCGAATATGGAATCTTTTTGTATTATGAAGGGGCACATCACTGTATTACACCCCACCTAATTGATAGCCATTTATCAGGACTTGATCCATATTCGATGTTCGTTTGCCCTCGGCTAACAAACAAAACTAGTGACGCTCTGATATTGACCATAACAGCTGCTTCCTATAATTTCTTTAGGACAATTTCTTCCGACGTGTACAACTTCTACACGACTTTTGGAAGTTTCAAATGTGAAATAAGCATGTTGGATTCAAGAGGGTGGCGAAGGACGGTAAAAAGAACCTCAATCCATCGCAATTTCAGCTTGATTAATCTCGCCAGACGATTCCCGAAGTTGGTGGCTGGACATTCTTTTCGAGAAAATCCTATTGACATCCCTATGTTACATACTCTACTCTAATTTGAATCATTCAAGCTATATGACAAACATAAATATTAAAAGTACACCGTATACCTTCAACATAATCTATGGAGATCAGCCAATTTCATGCCACAATTATATTATATATCGAGCCTCTACATCCGAAACATATACATGTTTGGCAAGTATACCTACTATGAAGTTCGTAATGTTTAATTATGTCCTTACATCTTGAACTTAAATATAACAAATAATTATTTCCAAAGCTTAGATAGTCGGGAAAAAATGAGTTTTATTTTTATGAAAATCCTAGTTTATTAAGGGTAGAGCGACGTTGACAATAGATCTTATAAAGGAGCCGAAGTGTGGAATCTATAATTTATAGGCTAGCTTATTAATTTAACCAAAGTGAATTGATTAGATGGAGTAATCTATTAATATTAATATTCCAGTAATATAAGAAAGTCAGCTGCACTCTTCATTGAAGTTTTACATCTATAATTAACTAGCAAGCATATAAGAAGGGACTATAGTGTAGTAATATACGCTATCGTCTATTAACTTACAAGTTTAAGGTTTGATTTTTGTAATTGGATTACTTGTGCTCCTTTATTATATTTCTATTTTTATATCCTTGGACTTCACATTGCAAACCCCCTCAAAAAAGAAAGAAGAAAAAAGAATATGCAACTGGGAAGTTAATTAAACATTTGAATTACTTAATCAAGTCCTCAACCAGATAATTAAGGAGAGAAAGAGTTTGATGCCATCATTAATTTGTCTTTATAAGCACGTTCAGTGGTGCTGGGTCATCCACTTTTCTCTTCTTTATTAATAATTTGTTTTATTTTTCTTTTTTGAATATATATATTCATCTATAATTAGTCCTCCTAGCCTATTTGCCTAAGAAAAGAATCCTCCAACTATACTCACACGGTACAAATGCGTTTTCTTTTTATAAGTTCACATGGTAAAAATGCCAGATTGATGAATAAATTAAAACCAATTCCAAGCAATAGAACTAATATTGTGGAAAATGATCGGCAGTTTAGCAAAAACCTTTTTTTTTTCATTTTTCCAAATAGATGATAATTTTTTTTGTAGGAAATAAATGATAATTTAGACTTCCCTTTATTTTTTTTTAAAAAGAACATATATCATAAAATATTTAGTATCTTGTGTAGTTTTAACATGTTAATTTTAGAAATTAAGGTTTCGAAGTCAGGCAGAGAAAATTGTTTTCTTTTTGGTAGATGAAAATTGTTTTATTTTAGTTCACCCCAATCGAAAAAAGGTTTTATTTTAAGTTAATAAAGACTGAAATGGACATGTTGGGTTCATGCACATAGGTTAAAGAATCTCCCTTTCAATCCCAATGACCTGGGAACCATTTCCAAGTTGCTGGGAATTTTTTATTTGATTAATTATTTAATTAAAGAAGCACAAACAACACCCCCACCCCCCCCCCCCCCCCCCCCCCCCCCCCCCCCCCCCCCCCCCCCCCCCCCCCCCAACAACCCAAAAAAAAAAGAAGAAGAAGAGAATCCTACCAACTCACACATATTTAATCATAAGTTTGTGGTTTATTTAAGAATTATGTTGCCTGATGATTTTAAGGCTGACATCTTCGATACTTCATAATTTAATGAAACCACATCAAGTGGAATATACACATATTAGACCATAGTATATGGGCCGGTCAAAAAGGTTGAAATTGCACTTACCTTAGTTTAATCAAATTTCTCACTTTTTAAGTTCTTATTGAGTTTAATCAAGTGGATTTGATTTCCTTGTTTTCTAGGCCTCATGCAATTGAGTGTCTACAGCCGATATTTCGACCTAATATTTTTGGCTCATATATACCTGCGGGTTAATTTATACATATATAATAGACACAAACTGATAATAACGTCTTCCAAAAATAATAATTTGTATCTATTAGGTTGAGAAAACAAAAGAAGCTGAAAATGTTACTAGTCATTCCTGTGAAAGGAAATAAAACCCAACTATTCACGTGAGAGACGTAATGTTGGGCCAAAATGATATATCGAATGACTGATATGTGTCTAAGTTCCCACTGCATCAAGGTCGCTCCGAATAGACAATTGCCATTATCATTCGGCCAATTTGTGATATATGCCCTGTAGGTCGTAGGGTTAGAGATATTCCAAATATAGATAGAGAAGGAAAATGAGAGAAAACTCCATGGTTTGTGTCAAATTCTAATATGTCGCCGAAGAGATGAAAAAGACACACGTAATGATCTGTGAATTGAAACCACGAGAGTAGAAGATATATCAACTATTTTGCACGACTCAATGAATTACAAATGACCATCTTAACTAATTATACACTGACGGGTGAAAGGAAAATAAGGGAACAAGACATACTACCGAAAAAAATTCGCTTATATTGAATTCATAATCTCTCAATTCTGGGTTGGTACGTTATGCCATTACACTAAGGCCGTTTTCTCATACCCGTAAACTATTAGAAATAAATAATCTAACCGATTACATTTTAATAATAACAATTAAAATATATTCTAACAGTTTTTCTTTCTATTTTTTATTTTTTTGATTGTAAGAGAGGCGTATGACATGATACAAGAATATAAATAGTAAAATTAAATAAAGAGCATGAAAGTTTAATTGATAAAGATCGAAACCCGAAACCTCATGATTCTGGACGGCGACTTGTGTCACTCCATCAAATCTCTTTCCTTCCATTTAGCTTTCTTTTAATACACTGGAGGGGACAGTGGAGATTAGATTAGAGGGGGCCACGGCGCGGGTAGATCGGAATCCTGAAGGGTTACGGAAGCAATGCATATTGGCTGGTCTCTCTGCGTTCGCGGGGAATGGAAAATAAAAAGGGGAAGGGACAAGCTGACCTTTGGCACGCACCAAACGACAGCTACCGCAACCGGCCAATCCCATCCCATCAGAAGCTAAAGGAGGCTGTGCTTTGGCTTCCCCGCAGAGGCTGCGGCCACTCACTCTCTCTCTCTCTCTCTGTCTCTCTGTTTGCGCTCTCCGCGCGCATCTGAAAGTCTTTACACTGACATAGTACTACTGGATGCGGCGATATTATTACCGAATTGGCCTCACCCACAGGACTCTTTAATTCATAGCCCCCACATCCTCCCCACCACTTGTAATATCATTCTCCCTTCCTTCCATCTTTAATAATTTGAGCCGTACTTGCGATCGCGTTATTCACGTTACTCCAACCTCTTATATCCTCCATCGGTCAAGCCCGACTTTTATAATACCCCGTCGTCACACGTGAAGTATACTAGCAATATGTGTATCCTAATAGTTGATAACTTCTCGATTCTCGAATCGTGAGAGATGCATAATGAATCGTGAGATACATGCATGCATGCAGTAATAATGAGGGTTTCACTTATTGACAGACTTGGAACATATTTTAGGATAATGCATGGGAGTTGAATTAACCCTAGGGCAAGATTAAGAAGAGGTAAATTTGCATGGCATGAGAAGGTGAAATAATTTTAAGTTATACAATCAAAGAAGATGTAGCGTAACGGAGTACGTTCTCATTCCAGCTTTGATACCTTGGTGAAATTACCCAGGCCCTTTTATTAGGAGAAGGTCTTGTGTGCAACGGTGGTATCACATGAGATTATGCACATAAAAAATATTATTTTTATTAATAATGAATTATTTTTGTTAACAATAGATTTTTTTCCTATTTTTATTTACATACTAAAAACGAAAATGACAAACCCTTATTGACTTGTGGCATTGCCATATGGTATTATCATTTCCTTTATTAGATATTTAAGATTTTTATTTTATTGTGCTAACTCATTAGCCTCCATTGTAACCGAAAAAAATTAATTTTTATTTTGCCTCCTTTCTTTGAAATTAAAAAAAAAGTGGTTTGGTAATTTAAAAAAAAAAAGGGATGTTAAAGTCATTACCTTGGACCATATTTACGGGGGAACGATGATTCTCCTTGCATTGTTTTAAATGACGAGTACAAATATAGTAGACCATCGAGCTGGTTGAAAAATATCAAAGGTCAAAAGAAAACCCCACCCCCTTCTCTTATTTTTCGGAAACTAATAATACACATGAAAACTTAATAATTATACAAAGAGACGAACAAATACAAGGAATATGCTATTATATTTACAATGCACATATTACAGTAGCTCATCTCTTAATTCAACGTGCGTCCTTCACCGTTGGTCGATCGATGGATCGATCTTAATCATCTAAAACACTAGCAAGGAATCCTTGACATCATAGTTCATCTTCTCCAGGTTCGGTTGTACAGCAAACTGAATCATTGGCGGGGGCCCACAGGCTAGAGCCAGCGTGTCTGCGGACCCTTCCGGAATATGTTCCCTGAGAATGTCCTCGGTGATGAACCCTAAACCGTATTGCCACCCTTCTCTGATGCTCTCCTGCACCACGTACCATACCTTGAACCTGTCGTGCTTCTTGGCCCACTCGTCCAGCTCATCCCTCAGCAGAATGTCATCCTCCGTTCGGTTCGCATAGACGACGTACATTTCGGTCTGGTCCTCCGGATCCTTGAGGATCGCTTGACACACTTGATAGATGGGAGTGATTCCCGTTCCACCGGCTAACATGGCTAGCTTCTTGGCAAACTTGGGCTTCCCGTGGACCGTGAAGTTCCCACGACCGGTGTACTCAATGTGTCCCAGAGGACCCTTCACGTCTAACGTGGACCCCAATGGTAGTGAGTCGATGTATTGTGACATCATCCCTCCATTCGGGAACTTCGGGTGCACATTCTTGAAGTAAACCTTGACGACTAGGTCAAAATAGCCGACCTCATCGATGCTGCTCGTTGGTGTATACGCCCTCATGCAAAGCTTATCATTGATGGTTGCACAAAGAAATATGTGCTTTCCGACCGGTAACCCTAGGACCTGATCTTCCGACGGCAAAGCAAACCTAAATACCCGGACGTCATGAGAAATGGAAGTCTTGGCCACGAGCTTGCATGGGATTTTCTCTCGTGGAACGAGAGCAACGCTCCTTATAGGTGCGACTACTTCCTTAATTGGAGCTAGGTGGCTTAAGTTTCCTGAGCCATGCACGGAGTTATTGGGTGAAGAAGCCGTGGACTGATCGGAAGTATAACCGGAAGTTACCAACTCGCCGATCCGGTAATCTTCTAGAAGTTTCTTAGCCTTGTCCGAGTGAATTGCATCGAACTCCTCAGTGCAGTCGGTCCCAGCATTAATGAGGATACTGTCAGCACCACCGGGGTGGTCCTTCAGGAACTTGGTACAGTCATAAATGTGGCCGTGGACTATAATCCAGGCGGAGTCGGCCGAGTTGTGCTTCTTCACCTCGGACATGGGGTACGTTTTCGAGGAGGTGTTCATGAAAGGTGTGGAGACACTCTTCTTCAGGGTCTGGCCTGCATCAGTGGATAGCTCTAGGTGCTTCTCCTTGGCCATCCATCCACCGGACTGGTTGCCGGGCTGGGTCGGGTGCTCGAACACGATACCAATTTCGCCCTTGTGGCGCTTGCACACATTCGTCTTCACCCGGAACCAGCAGTTGTTCATCATCCCCTGTCAATAATGTATAGAACATACGTCATCAATGAAGGATCAAGGATTCAAGTATAAATATTACATATCAAATGAAAGTGAATCTAAGGAAACAATAACATATAAGATAAGAATTATTCTTTCACATCTACAAGAATTTACATAGTTGATTAAGTGATTTTTTATTAAATTTGTAAACCTTCTTTATAATCGAAAAAAAATAAATAATTTTTAATAATAAAAATAACAAGCTAGTGGCTAACGAAAATAACCTGACATTGTTCCGTAAAATCACAATATATTCTCAATTTTTTTTTACTAATATTGATTTTCATTTTAATATCAATTTGATTTTGATTACGAGGTATCAGATCGATCGGTTTCAAGAAATAAAATAATAATTGGAATCAACCGAAGATGGGAGGTGGCCGCCGTTCTTCGGATGGCTCTGTCGCCCACGTGCTGGAAGGGGGCACATTTGACTCCTCTGGCACTTTTTAATTTGTCCTAAAAAATGACCTTGACCGCTTGGTGATTTATGGAATCTTTTTATTAACATTTTTTTAAGTCCAGACTACAAGAATCATCGTCATGTGAACGAAATCTTCTTGGTGATTTTCATTGCCTTAGACAGCTCAAAGGCAGTCGCAAGCTCCTTTGTCAATTTTGGCATCCCCCTTTCAAGAAATTACTAGTCGTGTGGTGTTTGATTATTCAGTGACATTGGATATTTTTCAAACTGAATGCTATAAGTTCTACCCTCAGTTTGTCATCTTATGAAATAAGAATGGATGCACGATGACATCTAGTTGATTGATAACGATGGGCCCATTAATTGAAAACGGTGTAATGTCATGGACCACATACGATCAGGCCACGAATAAACGTCTCACGTCATTAACGACATGCGCTACATCTCAATATTGTAGTGAATGAGTGTGTGGTGAAAAACAAAAAAAAATGCATCCAGTTTTAGCCCCTTATGACCGACCACTTACGCTCCATAAAATTATATACCGTAGCACCGTGAAAGATATTTGGGGTTAAATATTATATGATTTTATCGTTTTCTCAAATCTATTTCATATTTAAAAAATTATTCAATAAGGCCTATAGTTTACATATTGTTCCAAATTTTTCTTGCCGTCAATTTATCCGTTAATGAAACGTAAGTAGATTCCAAATCTATCACATGATTTTAATTTTTTTCAAATCTATCTTATAATTTTAATTTTTTTTATCAAATCTATCACGAATAAAGGGTTACAGTGACAAGAATGAGTCCCATTACGATCCACATCAGCAACATCATTAAATATTGAAGGATAAATTAATGTCGAGATATATTTGAAATTAAATATAAACTATGAATCTTTTTAGGTAATTTTCAAATTATAAAATAAATTTTAAAAACGAGTAATATTATGAATTATTTGTCGTAATAACTCCAAGATATTGATGCTGCATGCATATTAACCTTATTAGCCGAGTAAATGAAAGATACGTACCATGACGTTCCAGATGAGCTTCTCGGGCTGGGTGTTGAGTGTCTCGTCCCACGCGCGCACTGCTATCTCTTTGGTCCCGAGCAGGTTCAGGACCTCGACCTCGAGGGACCAGAAGCACCAGCACCAGTATTTCCCGTACTTGTTGGGCTTCTCCGGCTGGTCGAGGTCGCAAACCTGCCACGTCTCGCCTCCGTCCATTGTAACCTCGACGCGTGTTACCTTCTTCCCTCCACCTGTTTTCGCAGTATTAACCAATCAATGAACCCGAATTTAAATAAGAACATAACTGAGAATTCTTTAAAAAATATTCTGAGTGGAGTTTTTTTTTTTTTAGGTGGTAATGAATGAAATATTATTATATTGAAGACTGGGGAGCTTCAGTAAAGTGATCATATATATATATATATATATATATATATATGTGAAAAAAATGTGCTTTTGTTTTTTGTTTTGTTTCATTTCCAGAAACCAAGGTGCTACTTCGATCATCCTAAAAGGTGTCCAACATAAAATATTGCATAATATATTCTACCGTCGCATATTCTATGAGCCAATTTGTCCGCCCATCTGAACTATATTTTATTCTATTCAATTCAATTCAATAAAGGTAAACATCATAGATCCATACCCCCGTTTCCTTTGCTGGTATAAGCATGGGAATCCTCAATTTTTTGTAATCGTAAAATTTTTACTGTTAACTTGAAAGGTATTTATTAATTGCCCTTATATGGTATCTGTTGAGAGAGTATACAGTCCACTAGTTTTATGAAACTCGACTAATAATTGATATTTGTGAAAGAAACTAATATAATAGAGAAAAATTCTCTCTCCTCTTTTAATGTATTGGTTATTTATTGATGGAGTTTTACAGAGTTAACTGACTATGTAATACTTATTGAATATTTTCTCGACATTTAGAAATAGTGAAGTCGATTCTTGCTGATATACTCTCTCCACCGATTTATTTCTCCTCCTTAGGATCTAAATGTATGAACTAGAGATGCTAATATTTTGAAAATTCCAACTACATAATAATGTCAAATTCAGGCCGACCATCTTTTTCATATGATGAAGGTAGCATCCAAAAATTACGATAGAACTTTAGATCTGGGCTCTACGATTTAGAATTAGAATACGAACAAATTGGGAAATGACATCTTAGCCTTCGGGCAATAGCAGGGGGAAGGAAGGAGATTCTCACCGGAATACGCGTAGCCCTTCAACGTGTAAGGCCGCTGGGTCGTCCACGAGTTGATGGGCAACACTTCCTCATGCGACGGCGTCGTAATCACGGAGTTTATATTCAGCTCGTTTATTATGTACTCCGGCTTATACCACCATGCTGCCAAATATCAATTAGTTAACAAAATCCATCATGATGAATTTCCTCTATAGAGAAAAACAGTAATGTCAGAAGCACCCCATAATTACTAATCATATTCGTACCTTCGGCATTTGCTAGTTCGGCATCTACGTGAGAGGGCAGGACGCGGTTATCCTTATAGTGATAGTAGTTGTCGGACTCCTTCGTGGTAACGATGATCCGCTTCAACCACTTCACCATCCGGCCCCCGATGCATCCTGGGATGATCATACGGACGGGGAAACCATGGTCCGGTGAGAGGGGCTCGCCGTTCTGCATGTATGCGAGGATGATATCCCTGGCCGGGTCCATGGCCCACTCCTTCGTAATGCTCGTTGCGTACTTGGACCCGCCGCCCCCGGGTAGGTCCTCGGCCCCCTCGAAGCATACATTCATGGCCCCACTCTTCCGGCTCATGATCCCCACTCGCTTCAACACTTCCCTCAGGGGCACGCCCCGCCACACGGAGGTCGACACTCCGGCCGGGCCCCAGTTGAACCCGATGGTCTGCTTGACCATGTTCTGCTCCTTGCGGCGGTTCCCCGCGCACACGAGGGTGGTGGGGAACTCGCGAGCCAGGAAGTCGTTAACGAGCTGGTCCATGGTGAACCGGGTCGGGCGCTTCACCAAACCGGTGACCTCCACGGTCCAGTCCTGCCACGCGGCCTTGGGCACTGGGCCGTGGTTGCGGACGTAGTGGAGCGGGACCGGGGTGATGAAGCCGTGGTGCATGAGGTGGCCCAACGGGGCCTCCGCGTTGAAGGGGTGCTTCCCGGTGAGGCGGACCATGGTGGGGTGGCGCTCGATCCAATGGTCGGCGGTCCCCTCGTCACGGGCGTCCAAGGTGGACGGCTCGAGCTCGCTGTTACCCTTCTTGATAAGATCCCGATAGGTCTCGAGCTCACTCAGCTCGTCATCACTGGATGTCTCCTCCTCCTCCTCCGCATTATCATTGAAGAAAGCCACCTTCTTCCGGGTGAAGCCAGTGGTGGTGCGGTTGCGCAAAGGGGAGGAGTCAGTCCTAGAGGCATGGTTGGGGCCAGGTTTGAAGGAGCGGACGACGCCGTTCATGCCAGGCTCGAGGTGGGAGAACTGGCGTTTATCGACTGAGGCCGCCATTGCAGGAAGGATGATCACTCGGCTTGTTTTTCTTTTTTGGTTTCCCTCCTTGCCTTCTTTTCCCTCAGGAATGAGGTGTCTGGTGGTGGGGTGATTCCGGGAGGAGGCCAATGGGGATGAGTTTATATAGGCCACAATGCCACATGGTCATGGCTTGTGTATGTAACGTGTTGAGCTTTCAGTGGGCCCACCCCCATCGACGGATTATATTTATCTCACATTTTTTTTTGGGGTAAGACATTTATTTCACACTTGCTGCTTATTATTATTGTATTGTATTATATAAGAAATGCATGTATGCATATATATTAGATTTTTTTTACCCGTGTGTTACACAAGACTTTTATGATAAATATATTTTTATTTACATAATTCAAATTTAATTGTTTTAGTTAAATTTCAAAAAAATTCAGGAAAAGAGAATCCTTTTTTTCTATAGTATATAATACTAATTATACCCAAATATATTTAGGAATTTTGATCAATTCATATATTACAAATAT
Organism: Punica granatum; assembly: GCF_007655135.1. Taxonomy (NCBI): domain Eukaryota; kingdom Viridiplantae; phylum Streptophyta; class Magnoliopsida; order Myrtales; family Lythraceae; genus Punica; species Punica granatum. The sequence goes on from NC_045130.1 coordinate 2,486,577, forward strand.
ATTGGTGGGAAGCAAAAAAAAATAAAAAGTGGTGTAACGTTTTCAAAATTGTCAATTTTTTCAAGCCGATAATAAATTAGCAGCTATAACTTTTTTTTTTTCATTGCACTTACTTTCTGTTATCTTTTGTTGTTGTTAGTAACCTCCAGAGATCTTGATCACTTTGTTGTACTATAAAGTATTCTCTTAATTGAGATTTCTGATGAGTTACCAAAAAGAAAAAAATTGAGGATAATTAATTTTTCACTATTTGTTGTGCATTTTTTAGTCAAAACTCAATTATTAAATATCATAAATTTAAATAATTTTAGCTAAAATGAATCAATTATTTCAATTGGAGATTTATTTAATTGAGCTTTTAAAAGATTTACAATAGTTTTAAAACATTATTCAATACAGTTTAAATTCATATAGTTATGAATTTTCTTTATTTTTCTAAGTTTACGAATATTTATTACTATTGTAATAACAATAATGATTCAAATTAATGTATCTTCATTTTCATACTTGCTCCTATTATTTATAGGGTAAATTGCATTGGTGGTCCAAAATGTTTTACAAATGTTTCATTATGATCCAAATAGTTTTTTTCGCTATATGATAGTACAAAATGTTTCAAAGTTGTTTCATGATGGTACAAACCGTCAACTCGAGCTTAACGCCGTCAAGCCGACGCTGACGTGGCTACTACGTGTCACCTCCTTGCTGACGTGGCCGAAAAATTTTAAATAATTCTAAAAATTTTAAAAATAATTTTAAATTAAAAATAATTTTTATTATTTTAAATTAAAAATAATATTAATATTAAATTTAAAATTATTTACAAAATTATTTAAAATTATTTTTTAAAAAAATATTTTAAAATAATTTAAGATTTTAAAATAATTTTTTTATTTTTTTCTAAAATTTTACTATTTTTTGTATTTTTTAAAATTATTTTTTGTATTTTTTAGGAAATTTTTAAATTTTATTTTCTTTTAAATGACATAACGCACTATTATTGGTTCCACGTAACAAAAGTGACACATAAGACGTGCCACGTCAGCAAAATGCTAACGGCGTTAGGGCCAATTGACGGTTTGTACCATCATGAAACAACTTTGAAACATTTTGTACCATCTTGTAGCGAAAAAAACTTTTTGAACCATAATGAAACATTTGTAAAAATTTTGGACCACCAGTGCAATTTACCCTTATTTATAATAATATGTTCGATTAATTAATTTTTATTTTACATATTAATCTATGAATTACAATACATTTACTATTATACCCCGTTTATTATACAACATTGATGGTAAAATTTACATCGAATTGGCATTGACATTGATGGCAAAAATACTAATATGAGATCATTTAATGCAAACAATTAGTAGATTTTATCTTTCATAGTTGATTTATTAGTGTTGGGAGGTGGAATTTAATATTTTTTATTATCATATTTAACATTTTAAGTTATTGACCGTAATTTATTTTTCTCCACACATATATATAATATCTATTCACTTAGACATATTGACCATATGGCATATATACACTACAATCCATTAACTGTAGTCAAGTTTATATAAATATAGTTAGCTGAAACTTGTATAATTTTAACTAAAATGACTTAATTATTTTAATTAGAGATTAAAGTATATTTATTTTAATAAAATCTCATACAATTATTTAAGTTTTGAGGATAATTTTTAATTTGTTTATTTTTTGTGAATATGTGTATTAATTGTGTATATATATATATGCAATTATGTCACTCTTTACTTGCATTTAATTCATGTAAATATATCATTAATATAGTATTTATTTTCTTTGAAATAGTCCTTTTTTAATCCTGAATATTATTTACACATTTATGTTTATGACCTTATAATATTTAAAAATTATTGAGGATATTTTTTATTTTTTTATTTTTTTTGTGAATATATGTATATATATATAATTATGTCACTTTTATTTGCATTTAATTCATGTAAATATATCATTAATATAATATTTATTTTTTTTGAAATAGAATTTTTTATTCTTGAATATTATTTACATATTTGCCTTTAAAAACTTATAATATTTAGAAAATACCTTTCTAACCCTATTTAATGTGTGGGATACAACTTTATATATATATATAGTTAGTTGTGTATGCAACAATTGCATCAAGAAATTAGCATTCGTAAACTAGTAAGTTAAACATCATGCTGAATGTACATATCAGGCAATTCACATCGATCGAGAGATTGTCTCTCTAAACTGACATGTTACCTTGCTTGCTCGTACATATACCATATATTTGATTCCATTTGCCAATTCTATTGAGTTACGCATGAAGGAATCGTTTGGTACATGAGGATGAATCACAATGGAATAGAATGGATTTTTCCTAGAGTGAAATGCAATGATATTGAAAAAAAATTATAATATTTTTTTGTTAAATATGACAACATGAAGAAATATATCATCATAACATTAGACTTAACTATCAAGATTCCATTATATATATATAAATATATTATTAGGTATATGAGGTTGAAAGAAGAAATGGGGCAATGGCCATTATATATTGCCCTTTGCCGGTTCACATGACTGATCCTAAATGAGGAAATGGAGGGGAAAGAGGTGATGATTCATATAGTAACATCCAAGCATCAAAATGGGAAGAAGTGTCTTTGACATTTGTATTAGCCTGACTGACGTAATTAATATGCTATTTCTTTTGTTTTCGTTTTCCACACGCACATTAAAACAGAGAGAGAGAGAGGGAATTTGGAATTATTATTATTATTAATGTAATTTGTCTCGATCGGGCAGGGGAGTGGAGCTGGGGCTCTGGGACGAGCTCAGAGGTTGCGGTGGGCCGTTTCCTGGGACGAGCCACACAGGCGGACAGGACAGGACAGGACGGGGGCACCACGGCAACCAAGGAAATTATCCGCCACTTGTTTTTTTTTTCTTTTTCCTTTTATTACGTAAGAAATCAGTATTTTAGCTGCATAAATCCTATGATTAATGTATTTTGTATCCCTTTCCTTCTCTCTTTTAAGACTTTAATTTTTTAGTTGGCTTTATTTTTCCTATTGTAATTATTATTAATTATGTAGGCGTATGACTGGGTCCACAAACCAATGGTGCAACTTGCAATAACTTGTAGCTCGTAACTAATAGCACAAATATCACTAATTTATATGTATAGTTATATATTTCGATTAATATATATTTTGTTAATTATATGAGATGGGGACGTATGGGAGTTCATGGGCATTGAGCTGAGTTGCATGGAAGCTTCATGAAAGGACGTCTCTTACATTATACTGGGTACTTGGGTCGTGTTGCCGATCCATCGATTTTAATGGATACCATACTTCCTCCAGCTGTTAAACAAATTGGAGATTTTTATTTTTTAATTCTCGGGGTCGCAAAAGTTATAAGCTGGTTAAATTATGATACATTGAAATTTTATAAAAATAGAGTATTTAAGTCCAATTGATCTTTTTTGGGTTATAAGGAAAGTCTGTGAATTTAGTACAATAAAATATAAATTCTAATAGCTAATAAAGGGGCATAGATAGTCCCATTACGAGTATCAAACCTAGGATCTCTTGATTATTAGACGAAAGCGTGCATCACTGCACTATATTCTTTGATAGTCGAATTTTAAAGCATGAAGGCGAGGCTATTATCGTGCTTTTTGGTGTTATGGTGTGTTCTTAAGAGAATTGGTGCATTGCATGGTTGAGTTCAAGCTGAGGATAATGCAAGATCAGCTGTGGCAACTGCGGTCACCGCGGGCATGCCGCAGCAACCCACTCTAGATACCTGCAGATACTTTCTAGACACCAGAGCCAAAGCTTTCAAGCTCTGGGCTGATTTTAGGAAGAAAGCAAAAGGAAATATCAGCATGAGTACCTGTTGAATTAGATTAAAAGTTGAAAGAATAAGGTTAGGATAAAGGTATCTTTTCCTTTTTCATGTAGATGACGAGGCCGAAGCCGCATGGAGAAAAAAATATAAGTTCGACAAAGAATAAATCATCAGACTAGGTAAAGCTCGGGTAAGTAAGTCCCAATTAAATCACCTAGAGGATTCTCACCAAGGTAAGCAAGTAAGTCCCAATTATTTATTTATAAATTTCACTACAGTTAATGGATTAGAGTATATAGATGCCTTACGGTCAATATGTCTCAGTAGAGAGATATTATATATATGTGTGGAAAGAAATAAATCACGATCAATAATTTAAATGATTAAATATGATGATAAAAATATTAATTTTCACCTCTCAACACGAATAAATCGGCTATAAAAGATAAAGTCTACTGATTTTTTTGCATTAAATGGTCTTATAATATTATTTTTACCGTCTATGCCGATGTCAATTCAATGCAAATTTTACCAACAATGTTGTATAATAAATAGGGTATAATAATAAATATATTGTAACTCATAGATTAATATGTTAAATAAAAATTAATTAATCAGACATATTATTATAAATAATAGTTATAAATATGAAAATAAAGAATACATTAATTCGAATCATTATGGTTATTTCAATAGTAAATAGATATTCGAAATCTTAGGAAAATAAAGAAAAATTATAATTATATGAATTTAAATTTATTGCATAATATTTTAAAACTATTACTGCTCTGTATAGATTCAAAGTGAGATTTTAAAATTTTACTTTAACTTAATTTTATTCACAACAAAACAAAATAATTCATATAAAGTCAAATGGTGAGCCCCATTTATACCACTCATTTTCAAAATCAAAATCATGTAACTCATACAAAGTCAAAGAATGTGTCCCATACATAACCATTTATATCACTCTTTTTCAAAATCTGATTTTAAAATGTTACTTGCAAATCAAACGCATCATAAAAAATCTTATAAAAATTCAATTAAGAAAATCTCAAATGAAAATAATTGACTAATTTTAGCTAAAATTATTCAAGTTCATGAAATTTAATGTATGAGATTTGACTAAGAATAGCACAACATAAAGCAAAATTTGATTTTTTTTAAAGAAAAATTATCCTCAAAACCTTTTTTCATAACTCATCAGAAATCTCAATTAAGAAAATATTATAAAGTACGACAAAGAGATCAAGATCTGAAGAGATTACCCTCTTCAACAAAAGATAACAGGAAAGCAAATGCAATGGAAAAAGTTACTGTTACTAAGGCTTTGTTAGGGAATGGAGTAATTTTTTTTACTCTACTCCACTTAACTCCATTTATTTTCAATTCAACAATATTATTATTATTATTATTAATTTTTCTTCAACTTTTTTATCTTAACTTCCATTCAATTCAATTTTTAATACTAAATTCTTTCAATTATTTATTACTTTTTTCACAATTCAACAATACAATTATTACTTTTATTAACTATTCATTACTTCCCACTTCTTTCCATAATTCAACAACATAATCATTATATCCTCAAATAAATATAATTATTTATAGTAAACTTCACTTCATTAAAAAAAAAGGCTAATTTTTTATCAGATTGAAAAAATGATAATTTTGAAAATGTTATACCACTATTTTTCTTATACTTCTCCAACATATTTATAATATATAAAGTGATCAAAATTCCTAAAAATATTTGGATATGATTAGTAATATATACTATAGAAAAAAGGAATATCTTTTCATGAAATTTTTAAAATTTAACTAGAACAATTAAGTTTGAATTATATAAGTAAAAATATATTTGTCGTGAAAGTCTCGTGCAATGCACAGGCAAAAAAATCTAGTTATCTAAGATAGAGATATCTACACATCTATAAAATTAAATGAATTTCACCTCACAAGTCAAGTGAGGAATTCTGCCATCTATTTTCCTTTGTATTACTTTCTTTGTCTCTTGAAACTCTTTACAATTTCTCTTTACTCATGTTTAACATGAATTCTCCCGGATTTACTCGTTCTCATGAGCTAATTCCTCTTTCTAGAATTGCAATGTGACCTGATATGTAATCGATTTTTTCATACTCTCTTGTATTAACGGGTTTTGGCTTCAATTTACTTAGCCTACTTTCCAGCTATTAATGCTTGCAATTCACTGATCACCAAATCAATATAATTAGCCTAATAAGTTCGATAGATGAGGTGGTTTCAAGGAAGAAAAATAAAATAACCATATTAAGAATGGGTCCTAATGAGTGCTTAAATTTCAAATCTCATAGTGATATTGGAAAATAGTTGAAATAGGGTATTTCTTAAAAAAATCTGTAGGAAATTAAAGGGATAGCCATGAATCATATAGGTCAGTAGATTAAGCATATAATCAATTAAGAATAAAGAAAGTTTATTGAGTTGGCAAAATGTCAAGGAAATTGCAAATCTAGATCGTATTTATTGCCCGTTTAAGTTTAATTTTCTTTATATTAAGTTTTAGTAATTAGATTGTAGTGGCAAAAAAAGAAAATTCAATTAGATTGTGATCTTTTAAATTGTTACAAGAATTTTGGGTCAAGTTCTCATGAGAGCAATCTCTTCACGTCACTTTATTACTTGTCACGACCCATATACTTCCGATAACTTTTTGAGTCACGAAGTTAGAAATCGTGAACAAATTATGCGTAGATATAGTTTCATCCATGCATATGGGCTTTAAATGAATATTAGGTAGTAACCCTTTGTCTATCCAGAAATTCACTTATCAATCACGTAATTTTGAAAGAAACCTTAAATGAACAAAAAATTTAATTTTCATGATCGATTCAGATAATCTTCTTTTATTTCAAGTCTTGTCATTCGCAAGAACTACGGGTTTCTCAATTTCACCATTGTCATTTCTCAATTTTATCAAGTGTTAGCATATGATCGGCCCTATTTGTGACGCGAAAATGGAATGAAATAGAATGTAATGAGTCCATTATTGAAATGTAATGGTTTGGAGAGAAAAATGTGATTCTTTGTTGTTTAACAAGACAATATGAGAAAATATTATTATAATTTATAACATTAGACTTGTTTACCAAAATATTATTCTATATATATTCTTGTATGTATGAAATTAAAAGAAAACATATGAGACTTAAAAAAATTGAAATGAGAAAATGATCATTGATTTTTTAAGAAATTCAAACTGAAAGAAAAATCATGAAGGAATACCTTTTAACTCACATAAATGAAAAAAGAAAAAGAAAAAGAGAGAGAGATATTAAATGAAACTGTGAAATTTTATTTCTTTTCATTTCACTGTATTTTCACGTACCAAACAGGGTCGGAGTAAATCTGACTCAGGTATCCAAACGCAAAAAAGTCTCTCGCACTGATAATCTAAAACCAGAAGTTAAATTCTTGAGTTGACCCAATCACTCCATGAATCGATGGAGAAATTAAGAACCATTATTATTCTCTTTTATTTATTTTAGTTCATATTATCATTATTTATCAAATCTAATAATATCAACTTGTCACAGTGCATAGACGCTCAAAACGATGAAAAGACAACTTTTTTCCGCGTGAACTTCCATTTACCTAATTTTTGTATTCATTTTATTAGTATTAATGCTTAAGCAAATTACACTATATATATATATATATATATATATATATATATGTTTTTCAGTAGATTTGACCAACCAAAAAAAAAACAAGAGAGAGAGAGAGAGTTTCAAAATCCTTGTGGGTGATTTTATTAGTAAGAAAGAAATATAACCAGAATTGCTCGTTGAATATATATACGGAATACTGTACGGTAGCAGAATCCTATCTATACGTCACTAAATTAAATAAATCTCCCAAAATATGATTGGTTTTACCAAAAAAAAAATTGATAGTATAAAAAACAATAGCCCGCTTTCCCTCCCAAATATCAAATGACATGTCCCCATCATCATTTTCGTATAATATACGATACTTTTATAGTATATGACATATATCAAGATACAATTTGGTCCTCTACCAAGTCGCTTATATCATCAAGTTATAAATTATAAGGCCATTGAAATAACAAGTACATAAATAACTAAACAAGTACTGCATTGAAGGGAAAATGATAGGTTTACAAGTAATTTGCCATAATAAATATAATCATATCAGTCGATTCAATTCAATGGCCAAATGCTGATAGATTCTTTAGATGCTCGTTTTCATATCTCTCTCTCTCTCTCTATATATATATATATATATGTTCTAATGAAATTTCTCGTTAAAAAAAGGTTTGAGATTTTCATGAATATTTTTTTAGATTCTGTAAACATCATCAGATGACATTCCATTATGAAACTTGATTTTGATAATTAGCTCTTTACCAGCTTCCATTTCTTTAACGAGTTAGATTGTTTTGCTCTGATTTGCAATAGTCGTAACTTCATTATAACTTCAATGACGAAGAAAACCATCAATCTCGATCTAAAGAGATATGTTGGATTACAATAACATGCGATCTATTTGGTAGCCCAAAAGGTAAGAATATTTTCTATCTGAATTTTATTCAACTTCCCTTCTCCCAAGGACAAGGAAAATAATTGAAAACTTATTCAATTCTAATTTTTCTAGATATATCGAGAAGGGAACAATGTTTTTTTTTTTTTTTTTGGTTGGGGGGGGGTGGGGGGGGGGGTGTTTGTGTAGATTAGGAGGGAACAAAATTAAAACATGTCTTTGGATATACACTGATCACAAAATAACAAAATTTTATCCAAATTATTCCCTTTATGTCAACTAATCTTAACCATTAGTTTTTTCCCCTCCAAATTTTCTCCATTATTTCTCAAAATCAATTTCGTTATCAAACATGTCATAGTGTTAGAAAATTTATTTTCTCGGTTTTGTTTAGTCAATTGAAAGCGAAACTTTAAATTTAGTATACAATGAAATGTCATAATCATTAATTAAAATCACCCGCACACAAATATTATGAATATATATGTATATATTATTAGATTTCTATTATAAAAAGAGGATGCATAGATATTTTCACCTTATGCCCTTTATTAGCTATTATTATTAATTCTATTATATTTTTATTGTACTAAATTCATGTACCTCCCAACTGAAAAAAAAAATTTCATTTACAAGAATAGACGCAAAAGGCACATGGAAATGCAATTCTTTTATTTTTCTTTTCTTTTTTTAAAGTTTAGTCTCTTCTCTATAGTAAACTAAAAAAAAAAAATTATGCATGTCCCGTCACCCGAAGAACAACAACAATACCAGCAACGCAATTAGTGCAATCTGTGGATTCCTCTTGCCAAATAATAAGTTCTTATTCTCGAACTACAGTATTTAGGACCCGATAATTTAAACCCGGAACTTAATTATATATGTTGAAACGTCTATTGTTAATGGTCGACACTTCAAGTGATAGACATGCATGCTTCATAGTCCACGGTTTCTCACAATATTCGAGTTCAAAATTATAATGAGAAAAGCATGCATATATACTTTGTAATTACCATCTTAGCCTCCCTTCGATGCTCTTATAGCTTCATTTCCAGACCGGTTCTCCCCTGAAAGATCAAATTTTAACGTATGTAATTTTCCTCCATGAATTTCTTCCCTCGCAGCTTCACATTGAATAAATCTTCAGAGGATGGAATTTGTGAGAGATTTCCCTGTCCCATGCTACGGGAAGAGTCAATAAGGTTATTGGCGTAGATCGCGTATCAATAGTGGTGGGGCGCCCTACTATTTACCTACATTACTATAACTCACCATGTCATTGTGAAAATAAAAATAAAAAAATAAATCATGTAAATTTTTCTACAAATGGCATAAATCAAAACACATTTTTTTAAAAAAAAAATTCGATGACAAATGAGACTCAAGGACCTAATACAAAAAACATGAACTTTAAATAAATGAGCACGCTCCTGATAATTAAGAGGTTCCAGTTCAAGTTAGATTTCGTGATGGGATTATCCGTGTCGCTTTATTAGTTATTAGAAATTTTACATCATTATACTTAACTTCTGAGTTTTTATTAAAAAAGAAAAAAAAGGCGATATAAATACTAAAATCTCTTAATTCCTAGGAGACGGCATGCCGTAGCACGTTCTCTTTCTCACATGGTTTTGATTTTCTATGCTTTTTCTTTGTCATGTAAGGGAATAGCTTATCAAAATGGTTACTTTATATAAAACTGGGAAAAGGGGTGGTCGCGGATACCCCTTCCCAGGATGTTTCTTCCCCAGATACTTCGCTGCTTATTGTATATAATTTTGTGGGCAGGGGTTTAATAGAACAGGGCAATGTTATATGTGGAGTTATCCAATTTGGCAAATTCTGAGTGCAGGGTCGGTACATATTACATCGTGTGGCTGGACATGAGTTAAAATGTCTTTTCAATAAGATTAGAAGTTGTACTCCACCTATCGACTAAGATAAATCAATGTTCAATTTACAGATGTCGCCTTATTCAGACCACGAATTAGAAGGCCGTTGTTTTTGGGCAGGGGAATAGAGGGTCTTTTACTTTGAGAGGTAAAATATTGCATGTGCCGACAAGTTCTAGAGGGTTTAGATCTTATTTCATCTCCTCATCAGTATCAGAGCAGATTCGGCACACAACAAGCATAATGATTCCGATTTTCTGAGCATTGTGATAAGCTTTTCATTAAATTAATTTATGGGGCAGCAAAAGTTATGGTGCGGAATATAAAAAATGTTAAGGGCCAATTTGTGTTTTTTGAGGATATCTGGGAAAACTAGAAAGAGCGAAAATTATTGGAGAGCCACGTACGATAAAAAGCACGAATTGGCAGGTCGAGACGTGGGACTGAGCTTGCTATTCCATGCTGCTCCCCACATTCGGGGTAGAATTATATTTGGGATGCGATAGTTCTTTAAGAAGGTACGAGAAATATCGACATCCTAAAGGTATAGTGCTCTCTGCGTCGGATGAAAGATTAACAATCAACAACTTTTGGATGTCGAGTAAATCGGACAGGTGTGAATGAGGCCCCTAGACCCGATTACAGGCTCGACGCACCATGGATCCCAGCCCATTGTAACTTATATATATCGATCGAAATCCAGCAAATTTATGGAAAGTGTTAATTAACTTTATTGGGACACATTATGCATATACTATTATTCATCAAATAGAATTGTCCAATAATGAGAGTTTATATATGTGTAGGACTTGGAAAACTCATTTTAAAATTAATTTATTAATGGTTTGTATTATTAAGTCCCTAGAAGCTGAAAAGAAAAGGGTAGGAAGGTGGAGCCAAAATGAAGCAAAAGTATAGAAAAAGAGTAATGCAATTGTGGTTTATACGTTTTAATCTTCACCATCCAACATATTCAATTCTTATTAAAGAGACTTCACGTGCCATTTTATTTCTCTTTTTTTAAAAAATATTTTTATTGGATTTATGCAGACTCTTTTATAGCCAAAAAAGTGAAGAAAAGAATTGGAAAAAAAGAGTTGGAAACTTCAACGAGGATTGGTAGCTGGGACAGATTTCAATTGGAAAATATATACGCGATGTGTGAAGTGGCGGATGGAGTCTTGAATAGCCAAAGTCAGGAAGGAAGAAAGAAACAGAAGAATCCCACCCGACCCCTAAAGAAACATTGGGGGCTTAGGAAAAAGGCTGAGAGAGAGGATTAAATATTTAGCGTATATTACTCAGTCACTTTAAATTAGTAACAACTGATTAGAATATATGCAAGCAAACGAGAATATGTGGGATCGGTATCAACTCAATTTATCGCGTACATGCATTATGATTATAAGTTATGTATAATCAAGTGACTGAATAATGCCCACCGAAAGTTTACAGGAGAGAGAGGGAGAAACCATCGAAAGCCCCAGCTTAGCTAATAGAGGAGAATAGAAATTGGCTCAATCCTTTCACCAAAAGGCAAAAAAAGAAATTTCTTTGATTAACCCTCTCGTTCCCTATCAGCCGCCTTGCCCACAGAGTTCCTGTCCATTCCATGACTCCCCCACAATTTTGTTTTCACCCGGGTCAGATCCACAATTTCAGATTTGGGAGAGGAATTGGCTAACCAATACTGTATCGGATGTCGCTGTACTCATTCGTAATCGATATCCGCTTCATATCATTAACTTATCTTTAATTAATTGGACAACAATATCTTGCTCTGGGACGGGCAGGCAATTTGGTATCACATAACCGAGAGGGATTTTAATTATAGGATCATCACATCAAATCACGTCGCAGGGATCGGTAATGGATGTGTACGCGAAATAGACCTTTCCCATTCTATTTACCACGAGACACGAGCTAGATATTTGCCATCATTGGAATGTTAGAATTCAACCGAAGTTGGGTGCAAGGCCTTAGGGAACGGGTGTGAAAAAAATATACCCATCTGAATTCTACTTATGTTTAATGAATTTAATTTCAACTATTACTAATCTTTCCCGACCCTTTTCTACATTAGGTCGTCGAATTAAAGTTCTGTAAATTGACTAATGTAACCATCGACAATGATCGAGTTCTCAAGGGGTTAGCAATGTAGTATATTCATGGTTGTCATGGAATATGGAATTGGCGACCTTTTATAAGTTTCGTGTCGATTTGTCAAATAAAACTAGTAGTTTGAATACACCGACCTCTCATTATCAGCGGGGACGCAACATGTAGGGGACCATGGCTGGATACTGACATACAGGTACTCGTGGATCTAGCGATAGGCCGGTATATATGCATGGATATCAGACATTATCCGATGAACGGACTCGAATAGTACAGTTCAAATCGAACTGTAATAACCCACCCAAGAAGAACCCTCTCCCTACATGTTAGTCGAGGACAAAAGAAAAAAAGGACTCCGACGTCTTCGTTGAATAACGTCCACCGGTTGTCGGGGCAACCCCACATTTTTTTTTCCTGAATTTTTTTTTCCTATATGGAAAAAGCAAACACAGAAAAAGAAGGTACACCCATTGTAAAACTCTTGCTCCTCGCAATGTGGTGATGTGATTTTGGGAACGTGATAAAATAAAAATAGGAGGTGTGGGGTGTTGCCTCTTTAAGAAAGAGAACATATATTTTTGCCGGCTAATTATTGATTTACTTATTAAATTACAGATCATATCATATCACAATAAAAGTAATACAATACAGTTGATAAACTGTACTTCATATGAGTATATTTTATTAATAGTAATGTAAAGATCCATTGAAAATCTATTAGGAGTATATTGTAGTCAGGTCAAATCAAATATCCAAACAAATATTAATTTTAATTAGTACGATGAGAAAATATCTCATTTTTCAATTGAGAAGAAGAAATACATATTATATATATAATATGGCAATATAGATAGTACCTTTATTCGTCTTTTCGCTCCAAAGGTTGGCATTTTCTCTTGTGGAAATTAAAGAATTGCCACAAAAGCCGCATATATATCTCCCCTTGTGGCATATGAGCTGGAGATATTTTTATGGTAAACTGCCCCTTCCCGGACGAGTGAATATTTTATGGAAAAAGTACACACTGATAGAGGCACATCCATTAACTTAATCGGTGCGTTAATTAATTACCATTAAAATTAGGACACTGTTCAAGACGAAGGTCTGTAATTTTTCGAATTCGACAAACTTCTTAAGTGATTAGGTAATGCTTTTCCTTTTTTTATTGGCGCATATTTCACCAAACGAGATGTTATACGATGTTTATAATAGCTACTTGTATAGAAGCATGCCATCACCTATACTGAACTTCACAAATGTTCATTATCGACCGGCAATGTGGAGGCAAAAGTACACGTCGAGTGGTTGGAGGAGTGAACTGAGGCCCAATCTTGTTCATCTTTGCATATAACGCTTGCAGAAATATGCATATGCATGAGAATGTACGTAGTGTTTTGCATGGTTTCTTGTTCCTAAAAAGCAGATTTCAAATGCCAAAATAATAAAAAACCTCAAGAGACATTTTAATTCATCCCTACTATTGTACAGGTTGAAAATAACCCCGTTCGTTTCACTTTCAATTTTCATATTTAACCTTTTTACTACAAATTCAATTAATTAACCACCATTGAATTGGGGATGTGATAGTAAATAAATACTCCCGATCTCTCCATATTTTTCTCCCTCATTTTCTGGTAAAAATCTTAAATGGTTCTATTTCACAATAATGTATTAAGCTTTTAACAATAATGGTGTAAAGATTTTTTGCTTCTAATATTTATAATAATTTAATTAACTATTAAATATGAGGAAGATCTATAGATATATTTAATCGTGGGAAAAGAAAATAAAAGGACGTGATCAATCCACCGAAAAAAAGCATTATATCTCTTCATGGTGATAGTCCAGAGAGTCTCATGCACATATATAGTTTTCAATGGAAACACACAACTTTTCACCCCCTCAAAAAAAAAAAAAAAAAAAAAGCTACAACAAGGACAAACTATAGATGTCACGGATACATGTGGACCCACAGATAGAGATAGGTACGCGTGTGTTTGATATTCCATATTGTGTTTATCGGCATTTTTCAGGTACAAATTGCCACATTTTTCTTACGTCAAAAATATTTTGATTCACATCGACCTCTACCACTAGGCACTAGCCCTGGCTAGTTGGATACTAAGAGAATTTTGATGAAAAGAAAACGATATATCTTGATTGACATACAATTTTCAAGAGCTACAGAAATTTTTATAAGAATTATGTTTGTTTTATCATAAAGCCGTAGCTTGTACGCCTATAGTAAGAGTTTAATTCTTCCTAAAATGCTGGATATTTTATAGAAGTTTAAGTTAGAGACGCACAATCTGTGGCATAATAAGATTACTGGCAAGAGCCATGACTAACTGCGTAATATATGAACGAGTCTCGTCGACACTCGTGAAAAAGGAGGAAAGAACTTCCACAGGAAATGCAAGATAAGGACTCGAAGGAAATTCACGCACATTCCAGTTGTTTACGTTATATTTCAGTCTAAAAAACAACAATGATCATATCGATAATCACATGCAGATGTTACATGACATTCTGCAAATTGATATCATCAATCATGTTATTATTTCAGAAACCTTATTTGTTTACGACGGTCCCTGTATTTTATATATTTGGAAGAAATGGAATATAATGTTCATTTGATTCAAATATACATGCATGCATTTAAGCTCGAACCCGACAATGTCATTCGGTATATACAGGCAATTAATCATAAAAGGAAATAAACAAAGGAATTTATTTCACTGTGTAGTTCGCATTACGTAACGACTATCGGTAATCATCTCAAGTTAATATTTCGGTAGACGGGGTTTATAGTGGAGGTGGTGCTCGGCCCTAACCATGAATCAAGAGGTCTGAATTCGTTTCTCCTCTTTAGAATTTTCACATCCCTAATTCTC
Organism: Punica granatum; assembly: GCF_007655135.1. Lineage (NCBI taxonomy): Eukaryota > Viridiplantae > Streptophyta > Magnoliopsida > Myrtales > Lythraceae > Punica > Punica granatum. The sequence continues at coordinate 2,501,881 of NC_045130.1, forward strand.
ATTGTCTCATTTCTTACTACGTCCATCTGATAGTCCTTCCTCATTGCCTGGGACAAAAAAAATCTCAAATATTTTCTACAGTTAGCAAATTCTATCGGAAAATGTCTTTTCGAAGCCTGACTCATTTACCAACATGAATTGGTTCAAGCGGTTCGACGCTTATTCCGCTTAAGCAAGGTCTCTGATTCGAGTTTTTGTGAATACAAAAAATCCACGATGGGAGAGTTTTACTCCTTATTAAGCCAACCCGACTCGACTAGATTAGTCGGAGCTCAATTGGGCTTCCAGATATCAGGATTCACACCCAAAAAAGAAGCCTGACTCATTCAATTAATTAAAGAAAAGCAAAATTAAGACGCATGTTTTACCTGTTTCAGAATTAATCTTGGGAAAATATTTCAAAGTTGTATGTACTTATTTTTAAGAATTTTATTTCCTTTCCTCGTGACAGTAAATAGAAGTTTTTCTATGTAAATATTATATTGGACAAGCGTTTTTATTTCTTCCTATAATCTTGGAAATTATGTAAACATAATCAATTATCAATTAATAGTCTCATCCAAACGGGACAAGGACGTTTAGATGGACATTATATGCCACGATCTACATTTATCAAATTGAGAAAAAAAGGATAATGAGAGACATCATATTCCGCGCTCTACATATGTCGAATTGAGAATAGGACATCTAAGGAAATTTCGCAAAGTCTCTCTCTGTTGTTCAAAATCTGCGATGGAATAAGTAGGGGCGTACTTCCCATCCACTTGATCAACACATTAGTACACACTCCTGACCCTAAGCAAGATCACAAATCATCACTCGTAAAATTTTTCTTGTATCACCGGCCTAGATTAATTGGAGGCCCAATGTGAAGTGGGCTGAAAAATTAATCACCTAAAATGCTTATTTTAATTGGGCCGGAGTGCAAAATCGCACGTGCCTCTTTGTTTATAATATATGAGCATAGGGATTCACGAGAGTGTGTATCTGCGCTTCCTCTAGTGTATAGCTTTTGAACATTAGCTTAAGGATGATTCTCCCTCAATGCCAATTTTATTGTCTAGAAATAACCTCAGAAAAATGTCTGCTTGTCTTAATGCCTGGGGGTTCGTTTCATATTTTATATTTATTTATATATATATGCTAGTCGCAGATCTGTATTATGTACGAAATTTTAATATATATATATATATATTATCTCCCTTATGTGTGGTAGAAGTTTCCAAAGTACGTATCTATGCATGCCTGCATGAGAATGCATGTACATATAGGGTTTGCATGAATTCTAATCCGCCCTAAAAGTCAGACTTTAAAATGTCAAAAAGAAAGAAATCAAACAAAACTTCTTTTTTGATGTAGACCACCTGATATCCAGAAATTCAATAGACCTCAATTAATTTAAATTAAAGCCAAATTAGCTCATTAAATGATAAAACTTTCTCAATCGTGAATTTTTTCTATTCACGAAACTCAAATCGGAAATCTTAAGAGGAAACTAGTGTCAACCCACCTCAACCAACCGACCTTGGTAAACCGTTTAATCATTGAACCCTTCATACATTAATGCGTGTGTCTGTGTCTGATATTCCATATCGTATTTATTAGCATTTTAGGCGACGAAAATGCCATATTTTACATGATTCAGAAATTTTATGTTTATTTACATCGACCTCTACCGCTAGCCCTAGCTAGTATAGGATACAAAGAGGATTGTAAAGAAAATAAAATCTTGTTTTTCTATGCAATTTTCAAGAGTTACATAGATTTTATAAAAAAATTTGCTTGTTGTATCATAGGGTAGCTTGTAATGAGAGTTAGATTCTTCTTCAAATGTTGGATATAATATAGAAGTTCAAGTCAGAGGCCCATCATTGTCTGTGGCATAATATGATTACTGGGAAGAGACATGACGAATAGCATAATATATGCGAACGAGTCTTGGCGCTCGTGAAAAATGAGGAGAGAACTTCCATGGGAAACACGGGATTACGACTCGAAGGAAATTCAAGCACACCCTAGTTGTTTAATTACGTTACCTTTCAGTCAAAACAATAACAGTCGTATCGATGATTACACGCAAAATAGACCACATGTTGCACATGAGGGCGGGTGTTGAGGAGTAAAATGAGATAAATCTCACATCGGAAAAGAAAAAGAATATCAATGGATTTATATGAGACTTGGATATCACCACTTATCAGCTTAAATTTTTAAGTGAATATGAGCTCAAACCTATATAAGTCCAATGAAAATTTAATAATATACATGCAAATAATTAATTTGTATGTATACTATTAAAAAAGCGTTCAAAAGTCGTATTCACGGAGTATGTACGTAATAATTATTTATTGGTAAGTCACCTCTGAGTATTTGAGAAATGAAGTTTATAGTGTAGTCCTGCCTTCTCGCCCTCGAGCTAAAAATATGAATTCTATTTGTTATATCTATTATTGACCCATTAACGTTCACTATAACTGAAAAATAAAATAACCTCAAATATTTTCTCTGGCTTGCAAATTGTAGTAGAAAAATGTCTTTTTAAATCATGACTTTCATCCAATTAATAAGAAATTGTGACACATGTTCTGCTTGTTCTAAAAATTAATCTTTAAGATTGAGTCGGAATCAATATTTCAAAAACAAATTAGTTCCTTGTACGCGAGGGGCTAAAACAGTGAAACTAGAATGTTTATTTTTTCAGTGTGAACTTATCCGAAAATCCAATTGGGTCATGACTAATCCAGTCGAGTCGAATCGGCCCACTAAGAAGTAAAGCTCTCACAACATGAATTTTCTGCATTTATAAGGATTTGAACCCGAGACATTGCTTGAACGGAATAAGAGCAGAATCGCTTGAACCAACTGACATTGATAAACCAGAACCATTGTTTGAGAGGCAAATCTTTCAACGATGTACGTATTTTAAGAGTTTTATTTCCTGTTCTCGTGACAGTAATGGAAGTTCTTCCATAGATATCTATGTATATTATCTATATAAAAATATATATATTATATTCTTCCTTTAATCGTGGAAATTAAGTAAACAGAATCTCAATTATCAATCAATAGCCTAAGCCTCGGGCACAGTAAGAACGGGACAAGGTCGTTTAGATTGACATTACATCCCCGCGATTTTCACATGTCAAATCGAGAAAAAAGACGAGCATTTCATGGTCCGCATATGTCGCATCAAGAAAAGGACTCCTCAGGGAAATTTCAATGCACGAAATTGAGTTTCGCTGCGGTGAAATTCTGTGAGGGGTTAAGTAGAGACGTACTTCCCATCTATTTGATCGATACAATGAATACACACCCCCACCCCTAATCCTAAACTTTATTTGGATTTCACTGAGTGAAGGAAAAGAAAATTAGGAAAGGGAGGACAGATGAGATAAATGAAGGGATTTAATTTTCCCTATTTGAATAGATTAATAAAGGGAAATGAAATATTGATTGTTCAAAAAAGAAAAAAATGATAGGAGATTTATTTAAACTAAATCGTTAGTATGTCTCTTTTTGCTTTTGGATAATTTAGTGTTGTATATAAAAAGGGGTAGAATATTCATTTTAAATGTATAATGCTTTAATTATTCTCCTTCCTTTCAAATTGGGAGGTTTGAAAGTTGAAGAGTGGAAATGGTAGGAAAATGAATTCGTCTATATTCCTCCCCTCTCGTAAAATTATTCTAGGATCACCGGCAAAGATTAAATGGATGCCCAATGTGTAGTGGGCCGAGAATTAATCCTTATTATAATAAAATGCTCATTTTAATTGGGCCGGGCTGAAGGATTGCCGAACTCTCTGCAAACAGCCGGTTCGGTTGGACGGATTTCTACTGCAAATCCAGCCCAATTCTGTCCAGATTTCTTTGTTTGATTGTTCTTTCGAGTCCAGGATTGCAACTCCGAGTCCCGCCACATTCACACAGAATTGCAAAGCGGGGCTTCGGCCTCGGGTTTGTGATTCAAGAGAGGCGATGTTGCGTAATCTCGCCGTAGACATTCGATGCTGCAGCATCACCATCGCCACCTCTGGTAGAGCTATATCCATCGAGGCTTTTCTTCGACTTGGAGAATGTGTTGTTCCACAGATCACGTACAAGCAAAACCTCGGGGGAGACCCACACGATGGGAAAGTTGTTCATCCTCGGAAGCTTGGACCGAGAACTACTGTCAGCAATTGGACAACTTCCTGCTACCTTGGGATGTGCCTGTTCCCATTCCCGCTCAAAGCGCCCTCTTGTTACTTTCTGTTGGCCAGAACAACTTTGATGCCCCTGCCGATGGCAAGAAGCCAAGAACCCTTAAAAAACCCAAGGAAGAACCTCGAGGCCAACGTTTCATCATGTCTTGGTCAATATAGGTGACGACAGGGACGACCAAATCCACATCAAAATCCTATTTCTATTGATGATTACTGAGAAAATATATGTACACCACCTTTACAAACTGCAGACACATTTCTCCAATTCCTTGTATACAAACAAATGAATGTACAACAATGGCCTCGATTGATTAAATGCCCTCATCTGGTCGGGGCAATTAGGGACTGGGGATCCCGGCCTTAGCACACAGTCGCAGTTAATTGCCATCTCTTCGGTGCAATTTACCTGAGATGAATGTCTTACTCATTCTTCAGGCCATGAGGGAGAAAGTTGTATAAAACCCGAGAAATTGCCTCTGGGCCCAAGTCCTTTTTACCCACCATCTTCTAATGGCTCGCCGGGGCATGAATCACGGTTAGTCCACTTGTCCTTGGGAGGGATGCTGTCAGAAGGAACGTAAGCATAGCCTTTAGGTAACAGCTTGTTCTTCAGATCTGCCTGATCAGATGTCATCACAAGCTCCTTCTCCAATGTTTCCGTCCGCTAAATAATGGAGCGAACGGGTTCCCAGTCAACTTCGCAAATCCAAATTGATTGAAAAAACACACCCAGCAAAAGAAAATAAAGGGAAAACACGTGTCACGTGATGTTATTTACCTTCTTATACTGCTGCAGCCTTATTTCTCCATCATCGGAGAGATTGCGGGATGCAACAGGAGGTGGTGGCCTCTTGGGGATCGTCTTCCCTGGAAGTGGAGCCTTGCCACTCGGTTTACGGATCAAGTTTTTCTGATGAGATGTGGAGCCATCATCTGTCCTGTGGTCGGTGCCACTACTCCCAAGAGAGAAAGTGACTCTGGGACGCCTCTTACCAGCAACTGAGCTATCCACAGTCATGTCATCCGACTTTTGGACAGCCGTAGCTTCACTGCCTGATCGGTTGTTGATGGATGTGGTGGTGGCAGAATCCGAACTCACATCAGCAGAGGGATGGAAGAAAGGACTTTGTGCAAGCGCCAAACGAGCAGCTGTGTTCCTTTTCAGAGAGAGTATCTCTTGCGTGCAGAGAACAATTTCCCTCTGCAATGACAATTAAGCAATGACAAAAGAAATATCATCAAAAATAACTCAGGAGATTTCCAAATGTGGAAAATCAAAGACTCACACTCCTGAGTCCAGATAGTTTACCTTCACTTTCTCCCGTTTCACAATTCGCTCGCAGAGAAGGCGTAACCTCTCCAGTTCGACCTGCGAGATTTATCACGGGAAGGTCAGACGATATCCAAAATTTACAGAATCAAGCAACAAAAGACGATAATATAAAGAGCATAATATGTACACTAGTGCATATACAAGAAACAAACATTTCCTCAAGGTACTTCTATGAGATAAACATACCCTGATCTGCTTGATGCTCTTTAACTCCTCAGCCCCATATCTTTGTGATTCGACCTTTGCCTTCTGCTCTGAACTATGCTTCATGCAGTAAGCCTTGTGTAGCAACTTGCCACCCACAGACTTCACAATCATGAATAAGCCACTACCTCTAGCACACGACGGATGAAATGTGCTCTGACAGTGACCATAGTTGCACTGCACTCGATAAATAAGGTCATCATTTGCTTATAGTTTATGCGTTCAAAAAGGGAGGCGAAAAATCATTTGAAAATAAAAGGCTGAAAAGAATTTTCACCTTTATGCAGACACCGTATTTGTGGTGGCAGATGACGCACTCATCCAATTCTTTCGAGATAGTGTCCTGTGTAAAGGGGAAAATTTTAGATGAAACCACAGGCTTTACAAGGGAAAAAAAAAAGTGTTCAAAATGGATAGAGTCATATACATACCATCCCCACAACAGGATTTACTTGTCCCCTTCTAAATGTGCCTTCAAAGACCCACTAGAGCACCACAGGGAAAAAAGGTATCAGAGTTTATATAATGGATGATTTTTGGCACTGATGAATAAAGTTATAACAGAGAACAGCAAAGAAACAAAAGTTACCTCAGCACAGAAGGCATGGACCCATTGACCACTAGTGGATTTCCTAAAAGCACCAGTGGTGCCACCGCATAAAGCACATTCTGAAACAGAACCGAATTTCTCCCAAAATTCGACATCACGTGCTCCAGAACATTTCAAATCTTCACATAATTCACAATACCAAGGTCCGGTGGATTCTCGAACATTGCGATAGCAGTCCAAGTGTACTGCCACCTGTCAAATAAAGGACCTCTGTTTCAACTAAGAGACTAGATTCCTGAATATTTTAGAATAAATAAATGAAAACAGATGCCAATTAGACCTTGCAACTTGAGCAAACTAAGATGGGGTTCATGATCTTCTCAGCCCGACTGCAGATATCGCACAACTTCGTATATTCCTTGCCAAAATCAACGTGTCTATCTGCTGAATCTCTCAGCATACCCACTCTTGATACAGTTTCACTTGCTCGTGGTCCAGCCCTCCCGTTCGTGATATTCACATTCAAGAACTTCTGCATGGAAGGAAGTAGCAATCAACATAATGATCAATGTAACCAATCTAATAACCTCCATCGAGAACTGAACATTTAGTCTCCAAAAAAAAAAAAGGTAACCTCCTGATTTGCTGAATCATCAAGAGGGTCTTTCCTAAACGAAGAAGATCTAGATGAAGCCGCAGCTGCAGCAGTTGCAGCAGCAAGGACAGCCTGAGCTTCCTTGTGCTTTTTCTCCTTCCTCCCCTGCTTCTTTGCCTCTCTACGCTCATAAAGATATCGATTTAAGAGGACAGCATCCCATTTTTGGCTGTGTGCTGCATCTATCTCCTGTGGCAGAGATTTCTCAATACTTCTTATCAAGTTATCTGCAAGCTCGTCCAAAGAGATCAATCAACAAAAAAGAAGGAAATAAAATATCACAGCTTTATTGTTGACTATCCATACTCAGATAAATTTATGAAAAATTGTTCCAGCTCTATATAACAGGACAGGAGACAGAAATAAAAGACGGACCACTTATCGGCTTTCTTGACCTAACATTGTGAAGCAACCGATACTGGAAATAGAAAATTTCTCCTTCCACTTCATCATCCGGAGACAACTCCAACAGTCCCATTTTTCTGGCCTCAGCCAACTGGTCTATATTCGCTCCAGCAGTTTCACGGTTTGCGCTATTGCTCTTCAATTGCTGATGCTGAGTATTAGAGCTATCAAAGGCATTGGCAGAAATAACCCCATGAGATGTTTCTCCTTCATTAGAACCTGCCATTAATTTTCCTTTAATTCATCAGGCTACAATAATCTTTACATCAACAGAAAACACTTATGAAGAAAGTTCTAACATAGCAAACATTACCAGAAATAACAGATTTGGGCCTTAAGTGATGGCATAATGTATTTGAAAAAAGAAAAAGCACATAGAGCTACATGAGGGCAGAGAGTTTTTCATGATTAAACATTTTTATCAATTTGCAATATTCACAAACTTATAATTCTCGAACTTCTGATAAATCATCACTTCTGACTCTTGAACCCTTGACATGTATAAACACATATCCTGACAGCCTAAGCAAGAGCTGGTCAGACGTTGCTAAGAAATAGACAACAAAATTATGGGCCAAAGAAAGCCATGAATCTATGATAATTACTGTAAACATACCGTCATAAGCTTTTGAGTCCCTAGGCAAAGAATCCTCAAAGCTATCAGCTTCACTCTTCTGCTGCATCCAGAGGATAACTTTTAAGAAGCATAATAACTAACATGAAAGAATCAATCTCAAGTACTGGATATTTTATGAATAAAATATCCAGGACACACACCTGTTTTACATCTCGTTAAAGAATGCCTACCTATTTAAGTAATAATGAAAGAACAACCAACAAAAACACCACCAAGCTAGTTCACAAAATCTTAAATTACCACAAAATTCTCAGACTACAGTAGCAAAACATAGTAAAAAAACAGGTTGCAAAACTGTAAGGCAATCAAAATCGGATATTTCTTGTTTACGCAAATAATTCACAATATAAAATGTCTTCAAAAAAATAGAAGCTGCTTAAGAAAAGTGAACTTCACTTCTATTCCAAAAGCAAGCAAATCCAACCAGCAGACTTGCCTTGTCAAGGACATCAGCTAACGACAAGGATTCATCTGCTTCTTCAAGGACAACATGACTTATGTTTTTTTTTGATAGTTCAACATGACTCATGTTGTCCACTGCTGAAGTATTATCAGAAGAGCAGAGCAAATTGCTATCCTTTAATACCCTTATGTTGCTTTTGGTTCTTCTTCGCGGTGGTACTGATTTAACAGCAACAGGATGAGAAACATCAGACACTGATACTGCAACAGAATCAGAGTCATCAGTTACTCCATCACGAGCCTTAGTGGAAACAGCTCGTCGTATCTTTAGTTTCGGATCTTTCTCCACAGTACCCAAATAAGCATGACTCTTAAGCCACTTGACTAGTTTGCATCGCAGATCAGGTAGCAAGCTATCACCCTGCATTAAACAAGATTGATAACATCACCTTAACAAACTAGAACAATTTAAAGACAGAAAGCTATCTACAGCAACTTCTAACACACTGTCACAAGGTAGAAACTTACTGCAAGTTTGGCAGCTAATGAATCAGGTGAGACCCCAATATCTGATGCCACATCTTTCACGCTAACTTTTCCTCCATCAATTAACTGCAAATATTTGAGAAAGCCAAGAGCATCACAGACATTTCGCTTTTACTATGAACCTGGTTCCTAGCGTCTCAAGAAAAGGACATGAAAAGTACCTTTTTTAACACCAGCAAAAGATTGAGGGGATCAATCTCCTTGGCTTCTTCCCCATAATTTGTCTCAACCTTATCCAGAAAGTTGAGCTGACAGGCATCAGTTCCTGAATTATGTTCAGAACTAATTTTTGTATCATTTAGTGACACCTCCTGCAATTCGCTACAGTCTGATACCTCAGAGCTATCTGGCTCTTCCAGTTGCATCACTGCTTCATCTCCATTTCTGCAGCTAACTTTTGAATTCTGTGACTCTTTCACGGGCAAAGTCCCGGGAGAAGAACAACCAGTATAAGAGTCATCAGCAGCAGTCATCGAAGTACCTTCTGACTGTAACACAATACCACCAGGCTGAACTTCTGAATGTTTAGAACAAAATGCCCGCAGCTCAACCTAGAAAAGCAATATATTAGCCACATTAAAGGCAACAAAAGAATATATCCAAAATCAATATCAGCAAAAAAGCACCAGTAGTTTGTTGTGCTATTAACTTGGAAGACTCAAAGCTTACATTATCATCACCAAATTTCCCCCATATTTCCATTCTATGTCTAGCTTCCCTGGCACAAATAGGATGAAAAGAAGTTCTGCAAGTTCCTGAAAGAACAACGAATCAGAATAAATGCTAGCAGGCACCATTGGCATAGTCATAGCAGCCTGAGAAAAGTTAAAGCTGAAGAAGGAAATCCCATAAAAGGTAAAAATAGGTGTAAATAATGCTAAATGAGGCCAAATCCTAGCTTATGAACTAAAATTCAGCACAGGTCCAGAACAATCATTTTAACTCTCAATAAAGCCAACACAACACCAACTATCTGGAAACCTCTATAAACCACAAACAGGCTTTTAATTGGACAAGTAAGATCCAACCGAGTTACAAACACATGACTTAGACATGGTTACTTTATGATGATTCAGCTGTCTCTCTCATAATTAATGAAAACTATATAAGCACCCTAAGATTATGATGAACCAGATAGATTTGTCCATCAACTAAGCACCCCATGCACTTCTTCACTAGATCCAGCAATCCAACCAAATTGGACCTTCTTCATCATTTCCCTTACTAATCATGCAATTAGTGATCTCTAGAAGATTATCTATCAAGTGCAAAAAAAAAAAATCCATTAATCTCATTCCCGAAGCAATGATACCAGTGCATAGAGAGCGAAAAGAGCGATGATAATTCTACTAAGCTTGTAAAGAATGAAATTGGGCGAAAGCACTCTCATTACTGTTCAGAATATAAAAGCACATATTGGCAATGAGCTTGTCTCTTGGTTTCGGAATATCACGCATACTGACCGAGTATGTAAACTCATAACAACGATAACCAATTCAGGAAATGTTCCGAGAAAGGAAAAAGGAAACACCTTCGCAGATAATCTTGATTGCGTCGATTTATTTTTCACTTGCTTATATTATATTCCCTGCTGGTCATACTATCAAGCTTCACTGAACTTAAATCCCATGGATGATTATTCAAGGGATAGAGATAGTGGTTGACTATTATCACATTCACTTGTCTTGGCCTTGACCTGTTTGTACAATTTGGTTTCTCTGCACCCTTTCTTACCTAAATTCCCTCATGTTCTCAAAAAGAAAAAATTCAGCAACCTTAGAAACCTATGGCAGGAACTGAAGGTGAAATATACATAAGAAAACAGCAGCTTCTCACTACAACTGATCGTCAACGGTGTGATGCGAGAGAAGAAATATCCTTAGAAGGCATGATATATACACTCAATCGGAATAGCAATAATTACAGTTAATGCGAGACTGGATAAAAATGGTAGCGTTTACTATATAGTATATCCAATAAATTTCCACAGAATGAGATCATATAACTTATGTAGATCATCTAAAATGTCAAACTTTTAATAGTCCAACAGGTACAACAAAAAAATCACAATATTTGATTAGTAGGATGCTTCCTGGGAGAGCCAGCCAGCTGAGCAAAGGAGAGAATAGAAGATGGCATGAGTAGCAACGGAACATACCATGACTGCACCGTACGCAGACACCACACTTGATTTTGCACACGTTACAGACTAACTTCCTCCGAGTTTCTGCAATTCTTTCAACATTGAGAATTGGCTCCATCCTTGTCAGGTCCTGTATGTAAACCTCAGGCATCCATTGGGAACAGAACAAGTGCGCAAATTCTACCAGCCCGCTAGTCTGAACAGGCTTCAAGGCACCTTCCTGCTTGGGACAGAGAACGCAGGAATAATCCGACCGACTTCGGCTTTCTTTCTGCTTGCACCATGAACACAGCCAAGACCCACCGGCTTCCTCTACTACTCCATAACACTTCCTATGGACGGTGACCCTACAAGAACTGCAGACTACCAATGGATTTGAATCCGTGCCACTAGCACCCAAGCAGCAAAAATCACATATGGTGGAGTCGTCTCCACAAGGGTGAGCAACAAAAACCTTTTCCAGGCCAGCATCACTGCCTAGAAGCTTCCGTTTTTTGGACGGCCGCTCAGTGGTCAAATAAATCTTATCCCTGCAACCTAAAAGCCACTCTAAACTACTACTACAAGACCCCGAAACAGAACAGGCCTGTTCGTCCTCTACATCATCTAATTCCATAGCTTCCTTATCTTCTCTATGTACAGCTCCATCGCAATTGCCGCTATCAGGGCCCTCTGCATTATCCCTATTATTATTGCTCTCATAATGTTGAAGCGCAAGACACTTTGTCGCAGCTAACGAACTACCTGAAGCTACGTCAGACAGATTATCGATATCGGGCAACTTTAGGTCCCTAAAGTAATCCTCGGTTTCACTCCATATGTCACGGCCCCGAGGCCGTTCCCCAGGTTTAGCAGACTTCTTCTTCTTCTTCTTATTGTCCCCACCCGAGTGTGACTTCTTATTCCTTTTTCTACTATCAGAATGCTTCAGCAGAGCAGCCAATTCACCGGGGAGGGTAGGCACCGCGGTCAAGGGAGCTGAAGCATCCTCCGGGATATCAAAAGGTGAGCGCTCCGACAGGGCCTTGCGAGCCCGAGAGAAGAAATCGGAATTAAACCCAAGCTCCGAAGTGGACACCTCCGGCATTTGGGAACGTCTAGAAATGGGGAAAGTTACTTCTTCGGCGCCACGACCGCCCTCCGCTCCGGCGCCCGTCGTCATCTCCTCCCTCTGAAGCTGACATCGGCCCCCGCTCATAGCCCACAGCAGCCACGGCCATCAGCCACGACGCATTCCATGACAGGGAGCTCCAACCTCAGCCCCTAGCTCCTCCCAACCCCGAATTCAACCGGACCTGCTACAAACAAGAAACCCTAGCCCCGAGCCCTAACCCTAATTGGGGTTGTCAGAGGTTCAGTCTTCACGTGCGACACCCGCTGAGAGTGATAGAGGAGGAGAGAGAGGGGACGGAGAAACGGATAAGTCGCGGCTAGGGTTAGGGTTTTCAGTTAATTCTGGTTGGCCTCCGCTCCTTTGGATCCGATTCCCAGAGAGTGTGATAGAGAGAGAGAGAGAGAGAGAGAGAGATGGAAGAAGCGAATGGAAAATGCTTTTTCTTTTTTCTTTTTTCTTTTTTCTTTTTTTTCCCTCGTAGTTTGAGTTTCGCTTTCGATGATAGAGAGAGATTGGCGTTTTTTGCAGGCAGCAGAGGGACGGTTCGTTGGGGGGGATTTTTACACGGGGTTTGTCTACCGTGTAGGTGCGTAATTGATACTCTCGTCTGGCACGGGAGATGATTTTACACGTGGCGCGGTATTATTGGCAGGGTGACGGAGCGCACGAATCATCTCCGCACTCGTCTCCCCGCAGGATCAGCAAAAGTTACGAATTCGTTTGCTTGTTTAGTCCTCGAGAATTAGCAGAAGTTTAAAGTTGGTCCTCAGACTCACGTTGGTTGCTTACTGGTCCTTCAACTCTCAATTAGCTTGAAATTTGTTATCTTTTTTTTTTATGCATAAACGGCTGGGAGGGGGAGATCACATGGGCTCTACGGCCGTCATGGAAGGTTCCATTCTCTCGAATGAGTAAAAGGCTCAGTGAGACATAGTTCACCTAGGTCATCATGACCCAATCAAAGCGCACAATGGACCAGAACAACTCACATCCATAAGATAGAGGACAATGGTTTACTAATGCAAATGCTAAGTCGAGTTTCGATCCCCCGACCTCCCTTTTGGAAGACAAAGTCCGTTACCAACTGGGCTATCACCTTGGTGGTGCTTGAAATTTGTTATCAACAGTTACAGAAAAAATGTTATTTTAATCATGAAAAATGCAAAAAAAAAAATTACAGTTCAAATAGTTCTAAAAAAACAAAACAAAACAAAAAAAACACAGCACTATTTTTAGCGGCTGTTGATGAGCCACCTTTAGCATGGCACTGTAAGGAATTAATCAACTATGATCTCCCGTCGAGGATGGAAAATCTTGTGGTTATGAATCGTTACTATTTTACTGGAAATTTTAATCAAACTGTGAACTTTTTAATAGAAGATCTTTTAATATGTATGGTGAAAAGTACTTTAATATATAAACTTTTAATAAAATATTAGTAAAGTAGCAAGTGGCTGGCAAACGTATTTCTCGTGTTAAGTATGTATCTGGTATTACGAGCAAACGAGACAGCCCATAATATATTTAGGTAAATAATGCAACGATCAAAAAATATATTTAGCTGAAAATTATACGAGCCAAAAACTTATTAATGCTTTGTGTGAATTGCCATCGAATAGAATTGCAATTATCCTAAAATAAGTATTATGCGATCATTATAATTATGATAAACTAGTTAAAGATATATAAATGCGAGAAGCAATCACCGTAAATACAAAATAAGAAAAAAAAATGTATGATGCTATTTATGGAGAAAAAGAACTACGCTTTTATTTTGTAAGTTTTAATGCAAAATAACAGTACGATGATGAAAAGGACAAAACGTCATTTGCAAGGCTTAGGTGGCTCAGTTAAACGAAGTTGCCTTGACAATGTTGACATAGCTGGAGATGCAAGCAATAATTTTACAACACCGTGAATTCTAAAATGAAGGTATGATACCACCAAGTAAATTACTTGACTTTAACTAATTAACTTACATTTCACATAATTTACTTGAATTTTAAGTCAACTACTTGGAGTTTTTTTCCCCCTCAAAAAGTGAGTATCATACATCCACTTTTTCTTTTGCCATATTATATATCCATTTTGAATAAATACATCCTAAAATTTTCATTTTTATCTCTTTTTTCTTCCTAACATATTTAACGTGATTTCTTTTTTTCTTTTTATTTTTCCCAAGAGTGCAACTCAATTATAAGATTAACTTGTACCGAACTTCAATTGTTTTGTTACTGAGTTCTTTTTTGCTCATTATGGCAAGTAATTTATCAAAGTGTATTGAATAATTGATTTCATGTCGAGACACATATTATCTTAATAACAGTTTTATTGAGTTCTTTTTTGCTCATTTTGTATTTACCATTCAGTAAAAAAAATAAAAGTTTTAAAAATTTATTGGGATACCACACATAATACATCACGAACTCTAGTATATTTATTTATAGAAAATTCGTGGGTTTAGCGGCTGAATATTTAGTCACTCACATCGTACGAAAATATTTTCGTATTCAGATAACAATATTTAGTACCTAGAGTGAAATGAAAGTGTGAGACAGTCGACTGCATGTTTGTGTGGTTGACTAGTATGATATGTTTTTGTGCTCAAATAACAACGTTTCATATTTGTACAAAAACAAAGTCTGAACATGTGCAATACAGTCGATCACATTGTTGATGCGGTCGATTGTCTTGGCACTATTGTTTGGTATAAGTACGAAACATTGTTCTTCGAATACGAAAATATTTTGTACAAGTAGCGGTTGAATATTCAGCCACTAGATCCAAAAATTTACCATATATATAATTGTATCCCACGTAATAAATATAGTTAAAAAGGTAATTTTATGTATAGTATAAGATCATAAAGGTAAATGTCTAAATAAACAATTATAAATGTATATATAATTAGGACTAAATTAGTAAATGCATATAAATCATTAAATGCTTGATAGTTTTAATACACAAGCACATTTAAAAAAAATCTCGAAATTTATTTAAAAAATACAATTTCTTAAATAATGTATCTATAAAAAACTTTTCGACATAATTAATAACTAAAAGAAAAATCTACATATATGCAATAAGTATGTTTAAATATTGAAAAATTTTGAAATAATAAAGGATAAATCTATTTTTAAAAAATTTAAAGTAAGAATTTGTAAAAAAAAATTATGGCAAATAGATGATTTGCCCTTTTTTTATTTACGAAATATGTAGAAGTCATCTATTACAATTTTTTAGATTTTTATATTCAAGAAAATGTAATATGTTTTCAAAGTAATATTATTTTCTTCATCCATAATTGGTATTATAATTCATTTTCGACGATCCTTAATTGTTATTGTATGCACTAATATCTGAATGATTTCAATTTAAAAACATATATAACTTAATGAACTTTTCCATCTGTGATGTCAAAAATTTATGTAAAAATAACCGCTTCAACTAATAACTCGTGCATCGCACAAAAAAAAAAGCTAGTTTGCTTATGTAGAAATGAAAGGTGTCATTGTTTTGTTTTCCCCTGGGATTTGAATTTGGTTTGATTTGATTTGACATATCATGAGAAAAAAACTTATGGTCCATTTAGTTATTGAGTGAAAATACCACTCAACTTCATTTTACTTTTTTTCAATCAACACGATCATTACTTTTTTATCTTAATTACTATTTAATTCGATTTTTTAATATTAAATTCTTTCAGCTATTCATCATTATTTATTATTTTTTTACAATTCAACAATATAATCATTACTTTTTTATCTTCTTTCTCAACCCGATGATTACAACCCCTTTAAATATATATAAAAATACTTTTTAACTAATATACGTATTTATTTTTTACCTATTTTAATGGGTATAGAGTTAAATATTGAAATTTTATTTTATTTTCAAACGAATCCTTATTTTTCCACCGAAGCATATTTATTTTTTCCATTATAATAAAATTCTTTAATGTTATGTCAATTTAGGGGGAATCCGTATAGTTGCCGTACGCGGTTCGCACATCCACACGGTAATTTCTCGCTGGTAAGACTCTCCTACGAATTTGACTGTTCCACGTCCAGAAGGTCCCACCAATCGGAGGCTTCCTTCACGTGGTCCTTTCTTGGCTCTGCTTTTTTCCTCAGTGCAGTCTTCTTCTCCTCCGTACTTTTCCCTGCACAGGCAGAAGCCATAGCCGCCTAAAAGGTCAAGGTTTTTCTTCCTCGTTGTCCGACGCCGCCGCTGCTGATTCTCTTCCCCATCCTAAACCCTAGCCGTGGTCCATTTGCATGGACCGAGCTCTGGCCCCCCGTCTGCGCACGCCACATGCATCTCTTCTATAGGAACAAGACGAAGGACTCCAACTCGAGCCGGGGCCCGCGGCGGCCGCCGCTTGACCGGCGCAATGCCGCCAAGCACTACGAGTATGACGCTGCGTCTTCGTCGTCCTCGTCCTCCTCTTTTCTTGATGTCTCGTCGTCGTCGTCTTCGTGTTCTCTGCAAACGCGGTCCCTCAATTCAGAGGACCCCACCAGCTTCCGCATACATGGAGATGAAGGGGATCAGCTGGAGATGATCATCAGGAGGCTCGGGCTGTCGGGCATCGAGGATCTTTCTATACCGACCGCCTCCTGGGAGTCGAGGAAGATCCGGTCTTCGTCCGATCGTCTGCCCAGGTCCGGATTGAACTGGTTGTTCAGTCCGAGAGGCGAAGAGAAGGCGGTCATCAGTGAAGTTGCGCCTGATAGGGCAGCCACTGAGTTCACCCGGAGAGAAACCGTCCGGTCCGACAGGGGAGAGAGGTCGCGGGATGCCATCGGCAGGGTAGCTGATGCTCGCACGACTGAGTTGGGCGGGAGCGAGCTAGCCGAGTCAACTGAGTATCGCCTAGGTTATTTGCAAAGGTCGCTTCGAGACCAGCCGGATGAGTTGCCTGGGGTAAATGCGATCGCGGAGAGCCCTGAAGACAGGCTCCAGCAGAGTGTCAAGGCTAAGGAGGAGGTTCCTGTCCCTGCTGATCCAGCTCGAGATGAGTCAACCGAGTCAACCTATTGCATCATTGCTACTGCTGTATGTGGCGGACCAAAGGGAATTAGGCTTCCCGAGCTAAAGCCGCCGCCTTCCATAAGAATACCTGTGATCGATAGTGGACTCTCGACTTGGGATTTGATTCGGGATCTTGCCCCTGCACCTGAACCCGAACAGGAACTAGCTGCCGTTAGAGAGAGAAAGGAGATGGAGGAAGAAGAGGAGGAGGGCGAAAGGTGGCCGAGGTTTGGAGAGACTGGGTTGCTATCGTCGTCTTCATGCTCGTTTACAACCGCTTCAATTGATGAAGATTGCTCTAGTACCAGCACAGAGTCTAAGTCCAACAATATTTCACCAAACGGGAAAGTTAAGAGGGTGATTACTACCTGGGAAAAGTGCAAACTTCTGGGATGCGGGTCTTTCGGATCAGTGTATGAGGCCATGTCTCAGTAAGTGCCTAATCTTGTTGATGAGCTATTAATGTTTGCATTCTTTCAAGACCTGCTAGCATTTATTGGGTCCTTTTATTGCTCAAATATGGAGATTTTGCATTTTCATGGAGGCATCTTGATGTGGTAGAATCAAAATATTCGTTGGACGCCACCAATTGTAATATCAAATGTTCTCCTTGCAAGCTTAGGTGGATCAAGTTGAGGGTTAAGAGTACGTGACTTCGGTAGGCAATGTCTAGACATAATGAAAACATGATTGTACCAGAGAAAAACTTTTAGATAATCGAAAAGGCGGACGAGATGTGTGGTATTCTTGTTGAGGAGTCAGTGCTCCTTTATTCTTCTTTTGGGCAGAACTGGCATAATTATCTGCTCTTTCTGGACATATATTGCACCTTAACATTTCTTGATTTAGTTACAAGATAATGATTTCTTTCAAAGAAAAAATTGCTGATTTATTTACTTACCTTTTCCTTTCTCTTAGCTTTCCTGAATTTATATGAAGGTCATTTGAGTGATTGATTCATTTTGTCTTTGTGTTTTGATACCTCAATAATTCTGCAGAAGTTTTTTATTTCTAAGAAACATCTTCTTCATTCGCATTGTAGCGATGGTTCCTTTTTTGCTGTTAAGGAAGTCTCCCTGCTTGATCAAGGACCTGTAGGAAAGCAAAAAATTTTGCAATTGGAACAGGTGAGATAGACCTTGTCACATCAAACATGCCATTTTATGTAATCGCATAGCATAACCGCTTTCTCATCCCTGTGTTTTATCTTTCCAGGAGATCGCTCTTTTAAGCAGTTTTGAACATGAGAACATAGTTCAGTACTATGGCACAGATAAGGTACATTTTCTTCTTTGTTATATCGATTTATTGCATTCAATTATACATAATATATAAGAACAAAAGCTGACCATGTCGCCTCGTTGTACTGCCTTTGATACATCCAGTTAATTGCTTGTCTCCCCCAACTTGAATAACAAAAAGCATATTATTTTTTATTTGTCGTTTTAGAATCAACAAAGAACTGATAGTTCTCTCTTGCAACTCACTAGATAATTTTCACCATAACAAAATCTAGGATAAAGAAAAAATAAAATAAAATAAAATATTGTTTTCTGGTGTACTTGAGAATCATCCTCGGCGCGCCGGACATGTGCAGAGATGTGTAATATATCATATAATTGTATTTGGAATTCAGACTTCAATGCGTTTAAGTTCTAATTATTTCCTATGAAGGAGATGTGTGCATTGTACCGTAACCATCTTAATTATTGTGGTCATACTTATGAGACTATGTTATCCCGCAACTGGTTTTCCTCCTTGTATATGTGTGTATTTTTTTCCTCCATCCATATCCACTACCACTTTTCTCTTTTAATTTCCTGGCATGCTATGCCCTTAAATTGTAATCAACTGTTGTCCTAAAATCTTTAATCAACTGTTCTTCCAGGATGATTCAAATCTCTATATATTTATTGAGCTTATGACTCTCGGCTCCCTCGCAAACCTCTGCAGAAGGTATTGTCTAAAAGACTCTCAGGTCTCTGCCTACACAAGACAGATTTTGCATGGACTGAAGTATCTTCATGAGAGGAATGTCATCCATAGGTGAGAGATGGAAATTTATGTTTGATTTAGACTTACATATGGTGTCACTTTAGTTTCCTTTTGGTGTTCTTGAAACTCTTCATCCTGTCAGTCAGGTTTTTGTGCTCTGAAATTGTACATATCAAACTCTTCTGCTTAAGCTACTTGTGCATCACCTATAAGTGACACTCTTTCTGAGGCATTCAATAATCTGAATATGGATACTTTTATAGCTGCAACATTTGGCTTTCTGGTTGTTCTCATTATTTTCCTTGGCAAAGAATAAATGTGGAAGATACACAAAGAAGATACTATGGCAACTATAGGTGTACCGAATATGGTTCCTAATTTTCTGTTTCCAATTCCGATTGGCTTTATGCCTAAAAGATTTTGGACATGAACTTGTGACCTATGATCATTGAATCTCTTCTCTTACTTGGAAGCATTTCCTGTTTCTGCTTTCTTCTATATGCTCATTGATAGTTTGAAATTCTGTCTTTGGCCCTGGAAAGTCTCTGTCACGATTGTATGACAGCTCTCTAAATCTAAATCCAAGTTCACGTCACTGGTTTCCACTCTCAGTTCTCTCTCTTTTTTGCTTAAAGGGATATCAAATGTGCAAATATACTGGTGGATGCAAATGGATCTGTCAAACTTGCAGATTTTGGACTGGCGAAGGTTGCTTACAACTTCTTGTCAAAACTCTGAATACCCTCCAGTTTTTTGGCTTCTGTAGCTATAATTCACATAACGATGTTTTAAACCCTTTTATTTAATTAATCATTTCTTTTTATGGATTCTTTTCAGGCAACAATAGTAAATGATATCAAATCTTGCAAAGGGTCAGCATTCTGGATGGCACCAGAGGTTTTCCCTGAAGCTTTTCTATGATAAATTGGCTAGTTTTCTTAATATCAATGAACAGGTGCTGTTGCATAATTGGATGCAGATATTGCAGCTTCAGGGGCTAAAATCTTTAGAATTCTCTAATCAGTTAAAGAGATGGAATCCTAAAGACCATCAAGAGATTGCCCATTGCTCCATTAATGTACCAAAGGGATTTGAATGAGGAGACCTGATATGCCCAAAATTTACACTTCTTCTCAATACTTTATGATTAAGGTTTTTTAGGGTATCAACTTGATTATACCTCCTCCATGCATATAGTAAAAGGATGGATAGGAGATTCCAATCAGTTGAGTGATTGAAACCGGTTGCTGCTCTTGCCACATGATTTGATTGTGGAGTTATGTGAAGCAGCTATTTGTGCCCAGAGAAGTTATCAATAGTTTGATTTATATCTGATTGCATTTGAATCATAGAGTGATAGATATGGTCCCGCACCGTCCTAAGCATTTTCACTCTTCTAAATTCGCTGGATACATCAATTGTTTGTCTCTTTGGCCTGTATAGAGGGGCTGGCCCTTAGCCAGTTAATGACAAGAAGTGATATGAGTGGTGCCAGTTGAAGGCCTCCAGTGGTTGGATCATTCTTTAGGAGATATTATAAGTATGTACCGACTTAATATCTTTTCGGTTAGGGGGAGAAGACATTAGAATAGGTAGCCTTATTTATTCAGCAGTAGTTTGAATTTTGACTGGCACTTGACGACTGAAGAGAAATGAATTGCATTTTGCTGCTGCTTGAGATTGAGATGAACATCATTACGTAATCCGTGGAAGTTTTCTTGTTTTATTAATCAGCTGTATCTGCACAAATGTTTTTGCTCTATTCTGCTCATCACATCACATTGTACTCATGACCATCTGCTTTTAGAATTTATGTAACTTTTGAATCTTATATTATGAGTTAAAAAACCTGTGGGTATCTGCAGGTTGTAAAGGCGAATAACCACGGTGGCTACGGGCGTCCGGCAGATATATGGAGCCTTGGGTGCACCATCTTGGAGATGTTCACTCGTGAGGTTCCATACCATCCTCTTGAAAGTGTACGTATTCTACTCCCACCACTTGTACTAATTCCAAGCATGGAGTCACGTTTGCATGCTTCCAACCAAAAAAGAAAAATAGGGTTTGCGTGCTCAAGAAATTATGGTATGCATCAGCAAATTACTTCCGTCATTTCAGGATTGGAACTTTGACACTTCCAGCTCTACTTTTAGACTCTTTCCCTCCGTTTGCATTGAGGGAAACAGAGGGAAAGGAAAGGGAAGGGAGAGAAGGTTGTATGGGAATTTTTGAAAATTCTATTCAACTTCTCCTCCCCTCCCTTCCCTTTCCCTCCTATCCGAACAAGCTTATGTTGGCTAAACTTTCAAAGGGAACTCTTTGTATTGGGATCTATGATTAGTATTCCCATCCTTACATTCATTGATAGTAATTTTATCTAGCGGAATGCCATGTTCTACCTCATTTTTCCTTCTCCAATAGATAAGAGCATCTGTTTTATATTTTTAACTGAGGATTTCTAAGATGGTCTTCTCCCTGTGGACCCCTGCAGATGCAGGCTGTGTATAGGATTGGAAAGGGGGAAGCGCCACCGGTTCCTGACACCCTTACCCCAGATGCCCGGGACTTCATCTTGAAATGCCTACAAGTAAACCCCAATGATCGTCCCACTGCTGCTCAGCTCTTAGGCCACCCTTTCGTGGGAAGGTCTCCTCCCAATTACTTGATGGGCTCTGCCTCTCCTGGGCCATATTTCTTGAGCCAACGATAAAAGTCTTTTCCTTTGTTGTTGTATGCGTGTTCATTCACTAGGCCTGTCTGCGGAGTCATATTTCCCCAGGGCTTAAATTCTTGCCTTTGAGGTTTAGTGCATCGGAAATTGTTGATACCAAATGCTTAGCATATTGGAATGGCAAATAGACTGTGAGTTGTGTTACCAGTGATTTTTTTAAGGAAATTATTTAGGGGGAGATTTAGGAAGAAGAGGGAGAACTCAGGATGTATATATCGTATTTGTTGTTGAAACAAGTGTATGTATGCTGTACGATGTATATGACAACAGTGCCGGTAGTTATTGGCATGGAGAATTCCCTTATTGCAGATGTTATGTGCAATTTTTATTACCGAAGAGAGTTACAGGTACAAAAAGATTGTTCAAAGGAAATTTCAGGGTCCATAGAGGAGCCGAACTTCAACCCATGAAATTAGAACATGACAGGAGCATATAAGGTTGAGGAGACCACCTCTGTGTGGGTAATGGGACGAAGAAGATTCCCGCTCGTCTGCTCACTGCATCCCTTCCCATCACGATCATTGTCCGCTCGGGACGTCTCTTCATGATCATTTTCTGCATTGTTGTCCGCATGATAGGACTTTAAGTACGCACCTGAATGTCCTCTGCAAGCACAAAGTTGATGAAAGAAGATTTTACCATTGAGAACGTAAGTGCTTTTCTCATTGTAGTGCAGAATGCGGTTCAAGCTTTTCCTTACAGTGAATGGAATCTCTGTCTCCACCTTCTTCTTCCTCTGCATCTCCATGCATTTGGAACTGCGCAACCCATCATCTTCTGCATTTTCGTCCGACACGATACGCTCATATCTCCATCTCCTATTTGCCTTTCTGAACATCCGATCAAACAAGATCCGAAGCCTTTCTGGCACAATCAACGACCTCCTCTTCTGTTAAGTAATAAGCTCAGTCAATTCAATAGGCCCTTAAATTCCCTGTCAGATCATCGAGGAGCTTGGGCACGTAGGCATGGGAAAGAAGCCTGTCTTTCCGGTGCCAAGAACTTCCTTTTGCTCTAATACCATGTCAAATCAAGACCTAGTGCGATCGCGCGTCTTGGCACGGGACAATGAATCGCAGGAAGCATTCCGTACAAAGAAACAACTCCAAGGATTTCACTACCAGATTCATAATCGGTAATCATTTTCATCAAACTCCAAAAAAAGTTGAAAATGAAATCAAGAACTCCGCTCGCTCACCTGTTTGGGCCCTGGGAGTCGGTCCGATGAGAGATCCTGATGAATACTCCTAAGTTTTCCGGCATAGCCAAGGAGCTGTGCCCGGCGATTATAGCCAGCTGTTCTTCCAATTGTTTCCCTTCCAGGAAATTGAAGTGCCTTAGCTCTCCTTATTGGGCGAGTCTTCCGTTCTGAAAATTTGGCTGCGGATTCGGTATAGACACTGATGATGACTCTATTGTCAGTGATAACCGTAGTTTTGTCCTCGACATCAATCACATTCATCTTCTTCTGATGTGATCCCAATATCTGCTCGTTCATGGATCTTTCATGGGCTCATTTCCTTCTAATGAGAGAGTCGATGAGCTTTCAGTTACGAAAATAATGCGTGTTATGTTTGACTTGATCAGAATGGATGTTTTGTTTTGGAAGTGATTTTCTTGTTTTCCTTTCTGCCCGATTTTACCATTTCTGGATGTAATTCTTTTAAATAATTAAGATTTATCGATTCCGAGATGCTAGACTGATCCTTGAGACACGTGTCGTTACGATCTCAGCTGCGATCCGCATCTTTCGCTCTATTTAACCGGAGAAATCCCCCGAGGATTTGGCCTATTTCAATTCGGGCAAATAGAGTGATGATGATCGCGAAAGCGAGATGAATTCGATCCAAATGGAAATCGAGAAATTTAAAGAAAAGGCCATTTACATTGATTTCTCGAGCATAATCAACGCGAAATAATCAATTTAATCCCGATCCTGACATGATTCTCACCATTGATCCCACCAAAATTTGCCAAAAGGACTTGATTAGTTGAATCAGACAGTGACCAGCTGAAGCTGATGCCTGGGATTGTTATGTTGAATCTCCAAGCTCCGAAGATGAGGAGCCACCCCGCCGAATCGCCGCCGCCACAGGCTACCTCCTTCCTCATCCTCCGGCTTCCTCACCTTCTTCACCACCGGCAACGGCGGGTCCATCTCCCTGATGTTCACCGCTTCCTTCAAGTTCCCTTTCTCGGAGCTGAACGACCCTCTCTTGCTCACGCTCCGCCTCCTCGTCCTCGCTGCAGTGGAGGTCGTGGTGGTGGTGGCAGCAGCGGTGGACGGGCTGCTGACGGTGGGGCCGGCGAGGCTTTTGCTGGAGAAGAGCTTCCTCAGCTTGGAGTACTTGGCGTTACTACAACTGATGACAATGCTGTTGCAAGCGTTGGCTTTAATGGCACCAACGTTACTGTGGCCGGTGAACTTGTAGGGTGTTGGGAAACCGATAACCCGGCCGTTCCTCTTCTTGACCTGGCCCATGCACCCGACCTTCGGCGACAGCGGCTCCGCCTCATCCGAGAATGATCCCGATGTCGGCTTTGCTACGCTCTTTATCGACGGCCTCGAGCATAGCATCGGTAAAAATGTGCTTCTGTGAGGAATGTCGAACCGGTGTTGGTGTTCCTTCCAGTACCACTTTTCCATCCTAATGGACCGGCTGTTACCTTAATGTTCCGATCGCTTCGTCGTGGATTCCTCGGAGAATCGCTGCTGTCAACTGGTCTGAGAGCAACCGATATTTAACGCAGGACGCAATGGTGAAGAACGGAAAACGGGCTTTATCAATAACGGATATATGTTTCGTGGTGGGAAGAGTCAGCAGGCAGAGACAAGGAGACGGAGTGTTTGAGTGTGAGAGGCGTGTTTTTTTCTGAGCAGAGGGGGAGACTCAAGACTGAGTCTGAGTCCTCTTAGGACAGCTTAAAGAACATGTAAATGTTCAACAATGGCCGTATACTTAGTTTTTTAATAATCAAACAATTTGATTTGAAAAAAAAAAAAAAACAGAAAGAGAGCATGGATTATTTTGTCTTATGAAGGGAAAACCTTTTTTTTTTTTTTTCATTATAGGAAAACCCTACCCATGCGTAAATGGTGGAAAGCTTAAGGATAAAATATTAATCACAAGACAAGTGAGTTCATCCCAATTTGGTTGGTTGCCATTCCCAAGTTTGGTTCATTTGCAAATCTTTCCCCATAATCTTCACTCTTTGTCACGGCTCGCCCTGCGAACCCCGGTAATCAATCTTCTAACTATGGCATGAATTACGGAGTAAAACTGCATAAGAACAATAACTTTAGATCGCTCTGTTTACTTCATGAATTTCTCAATGGCCAATCGTTCTTGAATTTATCAAGTTCAAAAACTGCTCTCGTATTTTTTAAGTTTAAAGAGTGTAACTTTATGAAGGTGTGGACTGAAAAATTGTGCCAAAAGATATTATTATTTGTTTTGGATTTGACCGGTATAATTTCATCATTAAAAGTATCTATTGAGTTAGGAGATGGGTGCGATTCATACTCTTATAAGCTTGCCAATGCTCTCGTCCTTTTTTCAATGTCAGGTTTCGTCCCGACCATCAAGTTTGTTCGAGAATCTCGACAAATATGAAGAGTCGAACCTTCACTTCAAATGGAAACAAGGACTGTTTATCCAATCGCATGTGTTTTTCAATTAACATATGTGGAAGTGATATAGTAATATGAGGTGCGAGTAATGATTTCTTCGGACTGCCGGGGTAGATATGAGATAATGAACAAACTCGGGAGCAAATGTGAAATTAAGATTATGATTATGATGTATATTAATAATAACCATCCTCATGGTCTGACAACTGGGGCTCTGCCAATAAGATGATACCAGCTTCTCACGCTACTGTTTTTGTCCAATTATACATTGACGCTCTTTCTGTTTTGAATAACATGCGCCAAGCGACTTTGAATGTATCGTAATTAATTAAATTAAATATGTGTGAAATTGATTGAAAATTTAACTGGGCTCAGGACTCAAAAGAGTCAACAGTCAAATTCTTCATTATTGAGCCTTTACTCCATGCGTCATCTAAAAGGGTCTTGAGACACACAAAACACAGAAACAGAACAAATTAGCAGTATTATTATTTTTTAATTGCTATTGCTTAAATTATTAATCATGTAACTTAAGCATTTACCCTGAACCATATATGATCAGTATGATGTAGTAGAATTGCTTGGAAATTTCGGGATTATCAGTTGGGAAGCAAGTATGAACCGAAGCGGGAAAAAATGTAAACGCTACTTTTCTGATACGAAAATACGCGGATAAAACTAAATGATGACGCGCAGGGGGGCGCATAATAGCTAGCTTCTCCGAGCAAGCAAGATATAGATTATGATGACCTCTATCTATAAATAATTAAGTAAAAACCCTAAGTAGAAGCAAACATCATTCAAATCCAACGTGCCCAATTCAATTGCCTCCCTTCCCATTAGTGGAAATTGATGAAAGGAAAAATGTCAATCATGAAAAGGGCATATGTTTTCTTTGCTTTAAGAAGTCAATCCTTAGCCAAATAGATTATAGATAGTCGCATGATTATTATTCAATAGTCACATTTACCTTGCCACAATTATCTTGTTCTATTAGATCGCAATGGTAATATTTGATTGATCATAGAAAACTAAACGTCCATGAATCGATCTGGAGCTCTCAATGTACAAGGTGTCTCCATTTGGAAACCTCCTTCATCATAAAAGATATAAATTTTTTTTTATTTTTCAGCCCGTTTAATTTCACAAATTGTTCTGACTATACTCTACTTTAACTCAAATTATCTTCAATTCAACAATACAATTATTATTCTTCTCTTTTTTCTTCAATTTTTTAACCGTTCAATTCAATTTTTAATACTAAATTCTATCAACTATTAATTACTTTTTTTACAATTCAACAACATAATCATTACTTTTTATCAACTATTCATTACTTTTTTCACAATTCAACAACACAATCGTTATTTATCTCAACTATTAATTATTTTTTTCACATATTTTCTCATAATTCAACATATATAATCATTACAAATAAATTAAAATAAAAACTCAACTCTAAAATTAAACATTCTATCATTGGCAAGTTCTCAATCCTAATTCAAGCAGTATGAGAATGACTTAAGCCATCTGATTCTTTGTATCGATCGCATGGTAGTATATGCACACGGTCCATTTTCATGAACAATTTTCGACGGAAATGGTATAAGGAGTCTGCCAGATCAACAAACTATGGCAACAATGGCAAAATTTAACGTGGGAGTTGGTGAAACATTATTTGGTTGTTTATATTATTGGTCAAAAGCAAACCGACCGAGCACATGCATGTCACGTGTCAAAACACTTGTCCACCTCCCAGCCGACATGCGATATGTATCAGCACGTGCCCCGACACGATTTTGGTACCACAAATCTTCTTTGAATGCCTTCCTAAACAATTTTTTCCCAAAAAAAAAAAAACAAAGTTTTCCTAGCCATTATTTTTAGAGTTTTTTTTTTCTTTTGATAAATGGGAGTGTGAAGTAGTGGGCAGCACACCTCCCTATTTAGCTTGGATTTGATATTTTAGTTGGATTATTAAACCAACTCAAATTGATTTTATGTAATAATTATACGTATTAAAAATATATTAATGTGTGATAATATATACGTATTTATATATAAATGTGAAAATAGATAGAAAATCTATTATATTAAATTAGTTATAAAAATAATTGGAAAAAAGCATGAGTGAAAAATTATTATTAGATGGAAGAAAAAGTCGAAACATAATGATTATATTATTGAAATTGAAGGAGAATTAAGTTGAGTCGAGTAAAATTAGGTTATTACTTAACAAAACAAAGGAAGCATTAAAGTTTGAGTTTGTTTATATGAATTCGCTTAAGTTGAATACGCGATTGATTTGCTTGGTTACAGACAAGACTCTTACTTTAAGTGAAATTTTTTTTTTTTTCAGGGAACTTGAACTTGGAACGCGAGGGCAATAATTCCAAGCTTAGGCTTGCAAACCTTGGTGGTAATATTTTTAGACTTACAAAATGGCACACCAATATATATATATATATACTGAGTGTTATTGTCAATATAAATAAATTTTTAAAAAGAAAAAAAAGAGAGAAAAATAAATTAGCTGGTGAAGGTGCTGAGGTACAATCTTCCATGGCCAGAGATTGTCTAAGCATAGAAGAACAGATCATGCTTGCTTGTAGATCTTTCTCAAACCAACCCATCCATCCCCTCTGTCTTGCATGCACATACCATGCTTTTCACAAATATATATAATAATTATTTTAAACCCAAAAAAAAAGCTCATAAATAATTCTTACATTGTCTTGTCCCTTTCCATCCCCCTCTAAAATTTGAAAAGGCATGATGAAAAGACCCAGATCTATACAGTCTTCCTCTTGCTAGCATGTTGTCCCATGCACAACACAGTAAACTTTGAATTAAGTCACAATCTGGCTTCTCAATGTAATCAACTGTTGAAATTCATGCTGATTTTCCAGTTCAAACGTCGGGCGGATATCCAGTAAAAACTTAAAATAAACAGAATAGTGATTAATGGGTGCTGATTAATTGCTAAGGTGTATGCTCAACGTGTTTATTTTCTGGAAATTTGATGTCATCTCATATTGAGAAATTAGGTTGCAAATTCGAGGGCTTATATGCTCGATAATTACTTGGTGTATTTCGTGTAATTGGTGGGCGAAATCAAAAATTTGAGTTTAATATGTATACAGGTCAATGGTGTGAACAGGGGAATTGCATTTGCAAGGCCAGGCGGCCCTGGCGGTTATTTTCTATTTCGAGGAAACGACACTAACTCATGCACTCGAGGCATTAGTTTCAAAAACCACAAAATATTAATATTAATTAAATAAAAGTTTCTTTGTGGGATACGTCCCAAATAAAA
The DNA here is from genome assembly GCF_007655135.1 of Punica granatum. Taxonomy (NCBI): domain Eukaryota; kingdom Viridiplantae; phylum Streptophyta; class Magnoliopsida; order Myrtales; family Lythraceae; genus Punica; species Punica granatum. The sequence continues at coordinate 2,530,781 of NC_045130.1, forward strand.
TGCGCGTCTTTTCTTCCCGATGGTGCCTCAAATGAAACAAATAAATAGAAGTTCTAGTGCCCAAAGTCAATTAATCGATTAATAAAAATAATTTCAGAATATTAAGTGAGAGAGTTATAGTATTCTATAAGCTGTTAATCGTAGAACACACAAGACTTTGTTGTATCTTCAAAGAGACTCGCTGAAATCCTTCAGCAACTTTGCATAGGGACGACGAATAACTCTTTTCGGAAAGCGTTGACCCGTGCCTCAAAACAATTGCTTAACATCGACGATCGTGTTTGTCTTCTTCTTTGACTACGAGTTCATAATCGACATCGTCTTCATCGACCGTCTCCGAAGTATGTCTTCTCCGAATCCGAGTTCAATTCCGTCTTTGTCTCTTAACCATCCGCCCTAAGGTACACATTCCTAACATCTCATGCGTTTATGTAAGATTTTGACAGAGCCAATCTATCCAATGGCATCCTTATAAGATGGCCAAAACATGGCCATTCGTGTAAAGGAGAGATTGGATTGAACAGCTAACAAGAAGGAGACAAACGCAACGGTGTTTTATCTCCAATTATCAAAATCGGAAATGACATCAATCAATAATACATGCAGCTGATCCATGCATGGAACATTATTATTTCTTTTTATAGCCATGCTGTGGATGAAAGCTATATCCTATTATGCTCCAAAGTTGGATGACATTTAACATAAGGTATCGTTCCTCCATCTCCCTTCCTCTTGTTCTCAACTGACCATACTGATATTGTTATCGAATAATGCAATCTTCTCTATGTGCTTGTCATGTAAGGTCAGACGCACACATAATGGGCAATTAATTTATATATATGCTTCAAATGATAGATTAGTTGTCCATTATGCGCATCATATAGAAGAACAGAGTCGAGTGTACTTTTCTCCATGCTATGTATTGGTGCTTCCTCCACGGGGTTGCTTGCTTGCTTTTGTGGCCTTTTTTTTCCCCCTTGCAGAGTTAGGAATTAGTGTTACACAACAATGATGACAACGTTACGAAGCGGTTGAGTTGTGACTACTATCGAAATGATAGCTTGGTCATGCCCGACTCGTCGGTTTTATTCAAGCTTGATTCCATCTTGAGATCACGTATGTTTTGGGCTCTATGGGTTTCTTCAGTGCAATCACATCGGTTTTGGGTCCTCGGCCTCTATCATTTGTGGATGTTGTGATGCTTATCAAGGACTGTATAATACTAGGACTGAGAGGCGTCCACGTTCCAGTGACAAACGATGGTGTCTGTGGGCCCAATAATGGCCCCTCCCCAAGCACAGAGTGAGTTGCTCGATAAAAGGGTCCGAATAATACTGAATTTTTTTAAAAAAAATATCCACGACCTTTTTGGCTACTAAATTAGAAAATGGCAAATTTTTGAAATAAATAATAATGTAAAATAAGGATGTTCCACTTTCTATAATTAAGGAAAAAAGATAATATTGAGGCCAAAAGAATAAAAACATCGATGAAAGTTGTGCTTTGAACCTTTCTTGAGATCTCATATCCTTCATTTACCATCGATAAATGTCACTCTCCTTTCTGGTGACATTGTTGGAATCTTCTCACTCCATTTCTGTGTAATTTGTAGTTTTCATTTAAGACTTCGACCCTTAGTCTACCAAAACTTGAAAGGAAAAAAAAAAAAAAAAACCAAAGTGATTGCTTTCTCGGTCGGTTATCATTTTATTTCAGATGAAATTAATAAAAAATATGATAAAAAGAAGAGGGTCCATCATAAATCACGCAAGAAAATGAAGTCAATCAATCTTGCCACTATGGGTCAACAGTTTTGACCCATGTCCGTGTTACATTAGTAACCGTGTTGTTTAAGTACATTAAACCACCACCTAACTTAAGCCTAACTACTTTGGCCAAAAAAAATAAATACACATAACTAACACAAGCAAAAAAAAAAAAGAAAAGAATGATCTTCATGTATAAATAAAGCTAGATCATCCCAGAACCAAAGTGGGATTGAAAGAGAAATCCGCAGCTAGTTTCACCAACTCCATACCAGATAATCATGTCCGTCTCCAAGAATGACTTTGATACAGGCTCTCTAGTATCTCGCCCGATCTTCCTCCAGCGAATCATAATATGGCCTGTGGGGGCGAAACTCGAATGACTATAGCACAACAGACTCCCGCCTTTCTTGCATAAATAATGTAGCACGGCTTGCTTCAGAGGCGGCCGACAAAATAATATTAACCATCATGTCCATTTCCACGAGAACGATTGCTGTACTGTGAGTGTCACCGATTATATAGATCAGAAGAGAGCATCCCACACTGCTGCATCACCTTCACCACACCTTGCGTGGACATCCTTAATCTTTTCTACGGACTTGCAAATGCCACTACAGCTCCAGTCGAATGATGCGATACAGACATTACCAGCCTGTGCCTTCCACTCACAATCTGCAGTGGTAGGAACAAATAAGCTTTAGATGTAAAGAACTGATGAAAAAGCAAAGAACTCTGCTAACTTATTTTCCACATGCTTAACCGAATTCCACAAAAATCATAGTAACATTTTTGGAAAGAAAAAAGTTAAAAGCGAAATGGATGGGATCAAAAATCCATATTACAAGGATTTGTGGAATAAAAGTCAGGTCTAAACAGAGATGAGGAGCGGAGATCATTCTGATGTCATAAAGATCATTACCTGGCGGTGTACCACAGCACATATTACGATCGTCTATGTGCTCGACTTCAAGACCAATAAACCATGAACCGAGCGATACATCTTCATTCGCATACTTGTGCAAAATTGGCCTGCAGTTGCCACCAGCTTCTTTCAGTAACTAGTAAGATTTATACTAAGAAGATTTGGAACACCACTCAGGTGTTGGAGGGTGATTTGTACTGATAAAAGAAAAAGAGACTTGCAGCAACGTATGAAGCAGTTTCAACACTAGAAAATAATAGCCTTCTACCACATACCCAGTATTATCTTTTGATGAAAAATGCAAGCCCGTCCTATGAGCACTTAGCCAGGGTATATATCTATCTAATAAACTTGATCCAGAAACTGGTAGAAGGCAACTAAGTAATTAATAGCAATATTACAAAAGAATACTGCTTGATACAAACTTAGATGCTTACTGGTTTATTGAGATGTATGTAGCTAAATCCCTTGAGATAGCATAGATTTGCCCAGTCGCATGCCTGAAGTATTTGTTCCCTTCCTGTCCGAACTTCCAGTACTCTGGTTCATGGTATTTGACATTCCTAGGTACAGGAATGGGAAAAAATGAGCATCTTATAACAACAGCCAATTGAAGTTTCTTGGATTAAGATGACAAGAGTTTAAGTACTTTTGAGAAAGAACTGGTCCAGATTTCATACAACCAACATAGACTCTGGGCTTTGAACGGTGTCGAGCAAGTGTGGTTCCTAGCATACCTGGACAAGCAAGCATAGAGACAGTCAATTTTGCTAGTAATGAGAGGTAAAAGTGGAATATAAGAAGAAAACAAGGAAATGCGTCGATACCTAAATTCACGTGGACATCATCATCCACTTTGATATAAAAATCAGCATCCCACATAGCAACTGCAGTCGAAAAGAAGGTTTTTGTTTTTGCTGATAATTCGTGATAGCCCTCAACGTGTTCCTACACGGACCAAGATTGTTAAGATGAGATCCCGGTCAACATTGAGACAGAACACCTAATCATAGCAAGCTCCAAAACAAACAAAAGCCTCACAGGATTCACTTACTAGCCTGAGGAAGTCCTTATGCTGAGCATCTTCTGAGTCAATTGCTCGATCTAAAATACTGTTCGATGTCGCACTGCGTCAACCAAAATGATCACTTTTGTGTCAGTTTGCCTACTAGCTGAAGAAATGGCATTTCAACATCATGATGTGCTAAATCATATAAACATGGTGTAGATTGCAGGTCTCAATGAGCAATACATTACCTATGATTCATCGAGATTCAAAATATTTTTACTAAACCTTCAGATAGTAAGAAACATCTAGGTTGTTTTGAAGCATGTGTCCTGTATCTAACTCCATTACAATGTAGACTAGCAAATCCAGAGGTCGCCTTTTGCTTGAAACGATGAAATTCACAATATGCAGTTCTGTGAATGTGGTGATTGTTGCATACAAGACAAAAACATTAGCCTTCTTCAGTTTTATCTCCATGTCTTTATGTAGTACACGTGGGTAAACGAAACTCCTTATAAATAATATGTAGATGCGCATAAGCAGACAAGCTTTTACCTGTACAACAGAAATTGTCTGACCTTATAGAAGTAAGACAACCAAATACATTATATATAACTGTCTCTCAGATTGTCTAATCTTCCATTTTTCCTTTCAATTTCTTTATTCTCATTTTCATTCAAATGCTAATGTTATAATCAGCAGGCAGGGTTGGCTTGCATCATCTTGCAGTGCAATATATGCATAATTCTTAAACCAACTAACCCATACTCAAAGCCAGATGAATAGCATAAATTGTTTCAATTGATCTTGGCCATATATACATAACGATACTCAGTGATGGAAGGGCAATCTGGTTCTTTACTCCATTTTCTTACTTGGTAGTCCAATCTTCTGACACAAAAAACTATAGCTCATTGGTTTCTACTACTTGCATGTCCTAAAGACAGCTACTCAAAGCAACAGAGTGTGAGACAGGGAAATGAAAATTTACCTGTGACCAATCATGAAGCGTATGATAATCCCCTTCTCGCGCTCCAGTTGAAGAAGCTTTTCCCCTGAGCAACAACAATTCAATCCAGCCAGATTATTTCTTCGGCTTTGAACATCGAAATCAAATTAAGTGCTAAAGAGAGTTCATAATTTGGAATACCTTGAGGCATCCATGTCTCTCTGACAGAGTCACGCCTCTTCCTGCTACTGAATGCTGTGTTGATCCCTATGACCATGAAGACCTTCTTCCTCGGCTTCCCATCAACACCATCAATGGCAGAAGAACCATCAGCAGAGCTCCCCAACTCCCGCGAACTCCGGGCAGCAGCAAGCTCCATCTGAAGCGTTGCAATTGTCTTATCAAGAGATCTGGCCAGCCTCCACAAAAAATTTAACCCCAGTTATTTTCCCGAAATCTTCAAAAGCGGATCTAACATTCAAGTCAGATATGCTGGGACAAAAGAAAGGACCCTTTCTTTTTATAAGTAAAAGGACCCAATTTGGTACTCACTGGATTGCTTCATGTGTCTTATGTACTTGGTCGGTGACATCCACTTCTTTTGAAGGCTTCTGGCATAAAAATATGCAAACAGTGTTCAATGGTTTGGCATCAGAACAATGTTTTTCTAAATGTTATCGCATTCATTTCCCTAAGCACACTCATATGACAGATGAAATATTACCGAAAACTTTCGAGATGATCAACCCGCTAACTATCAAAAAAATAAATGGGAACAGCAGATCTTTTTAGGAAAGCTAGACGGGTGGAAGTTAGAAATTCGAAAACTTGCTAACTGTAGAACATCCCAGGATTCCAAACTCCGTGAGGTACAACACATGTCAGGCGTACTCGAGGCACAGATATACAAGTCTAGATGACTAAACCAATCAGCTCAAATTTGAGTGGGGAAAGTGATCTTCTAAACTTTTTCGACGATCAAACCGTTCAGCTGGAATCTCAGTATTGAAGCAGATCTTGAGAACAAATGCAAGGACCGTAGCAACTAAGAGCCCACGGTAGATGCTCAAAAATTACAAAACTACCCAAAAGCTTCAGCTTTTGAGCTAAAGCACACATCAACTGAGCTGAGATTTTAAACAGGGTGCAGATACCTTCTTAGTGTCGCAATCCTCGGACACCATTTTCAGCTCCTGCTCATGCCGAGCTCGAGATAGGAGCTGGCCGTTGGACTCTGCCGGGGCCCACATCCTGCGATTCCACGAATCACGCGACACCCACATTAGCTTCAGTTGAGAAGCAGCTCAACCCAATCTCAAAACGCACGATTTCAAGAAGACGGGAGGTGGGGTTTTACCGGTTGGAGAAGAGGATGCCGAAGAGGAAGAAGGAGGCGCAGAAGACTGGGATCCATCGGGCGGAGATTTTCTTGCCGTTCCGGTGCTTCATTTGTCCAGAACAGACGGAGACACCCACAGCCAGCGAGCGAGCGAGAGAGAGAGAGAGAGAATATTGGTTTCAAAATCAGAATGAAAATGGAATTAAATTAAAACGGAGGAGCCGAGAAAGGGAAGACGAAGATCAAATATGGAACAGAAAATAGAAAAGAAGAGGTAATTTTTTTTTAAATATGAATTTCTGGGAGACCTCTCCTTAATAATAAAAAAACGCGTAGTGGGGGGGAGAGAGAAAACGACAGAGAGTTGGACCGTCAACGTTGTTAGGCGAGGCAATGTACGAGAAAAAGGAATAGTCCCTCGTCCTTGTGAGTTCTCTAGTTCAGCAGCCCTGCTACCAATTCCATTGCCAAATACTTGGACTCTCAGAGTATTTCCTCCTATCTACATTTTTTTTTGTCCGATGAGATCACAAGGTGCTATCAGTCTATTGGCTCAGTCAGTCACGAAATCCCTGTATTAGGTTTTAATTGTCTACATCATAAGAAAAAATCTATTTACTGACAATGGAGTTTCTCAACCATGCAACACCTCCTCTTGATTTCCTTCTTTGAATCTTTCAATAAATATGAAGTTACATTAGCGTCGATACCAACAATGTCAAAAGTTCTCGACGAATTTGACCACGAGAATGTTAATTACACCACACCTTTCTATTTCTTTCTTTGAGCCTTTTGAAAAATATGAAACTACATCAAACATTGACTCCATAGAGATGCCAACGGTTCTCGATGGATTTGACCACGGTAGTGTCATCGGTGCAGATCGTAATATGAAATAACATGATCGCAGAGCGTTGCAAATATCTGAATCGATATGGTATTGCATTGGTTAGCAGCATCTTACGAGTCTAAGTGAACTAGGCATGGGAGTTACGGCTGAGATTACCGGCCGCGATAGGACCTCATAGGGACCGAAGTGGGCTGAGCACCAAAGAAAGGGGACTGATTTTGAGACTTTCTCGAAGAAGGGGGTCGAAGGCGCGAGGGGGAAAGAAGTTGGTGGTGTGGTGGGCGTCTTCGGCGGGAACTGCGGCGTGCGTGAGGGTCACGTCGACGACAAGTGGCACAAAGTCACGCCGTCAGTTAGGCCCCCAAATGGCAAAAGGTTCTGTTTTTTGGCTTTTGCTCTTCTTCAGAAAAATCCTATCTTGGCATTTTGCCGGCCATCTGATTCCGGCCGGTCGTGTCGGCGGGCTGTAACATTTTTCTGACGAGCATTCCGTTTCTTGTTCATTCTTCTAATTTAATATTCACAAAGGCTTAGCCAAATGCCACACGAAAATAGTGAAATTTTAGCCGAATAAGTAAAAATGCCTTGAGGCAACCTTATGTGCTCATTCTGATTTACTTATGGAAATTAGGCGTGGGATGAATACCGTGACCGGTTTGATCCTCTATATATGATCACAGCGGACGAATTAAACTTTATTAAATATTCACATGCCCGCGTAAATGTACGGTCGTGCATATAGTTCTTAGTTATTATGATATCCATAACTTATTGGACTGGCGGTTTTTTACGAATATCGTATTATAGGATGTGTAAAATCAGATTTTAGGATAAGTTTAAATATGCGGATCACGTGCAATGTACGATGAACATCTCTATATTCTGTGATCCGGTGCATATGATATTGAGGTCGAGCATATTCGGCCTTAATTAAAATTAAATTAATTTTTTTAAAAAAGAAAAAGAGACAAGAGGAAAAGAATTGACATGTAATAAGAAATTTAAAATATAACTATACAAGATCAGAAAAGGCCAGATGCCACGTAAGGCTAAATCATAATATCCACCGCCATAGGCCATAGCCAATTTTAATTTCACCTGTGTGGGCCTGATTTGTCGTGCCCCTTCCTTGCTTTTCTCCTTTCATTTTGGCAATCCATTGGAAATTTAATTAATTTATGTTCCACGACGTTAGGTATCGGGAAATTGTGTGGACCTTCATTGAATTGCATGCCTAATTCGTTGAAGAATTCTAGTGAAGGAACTCTCTAGCTTCTTATTGCACTCTTCATTTTATCCACAAATAAATAGATAAGACATTAGTCGGGCGCCCTCGAGATGGATCTCCGCAGACTTGACCATGTGTTCGATGCCATTCCATCCTCGCAAGACTCCGATGGAGCCTGGTCACACCTCGCCCACGTCAACTTGGCTTTGATTGGCAACGGCCAAACGGACAGCAACGGGATGTCCATGGCTCCGCCGATCATATCGTTTTTTGTTGTATTTGTCCAAGAGAATAAAAAACCGTGTGAGAATTGTACGTGAAATCTTTCTTGTTTTGCAGTCCATGAGGAACATATACAGAAGCTTCTACGCACTTGATTGTAGGGAGAAGTGCATTTGTTTTTGGAGAAAAATAAGTTTTCTGTCGGAGTAATGTTCAACTTCACATGTCCTTTTCAAGGTAAACTTCCTAACTAACTGCGACTAATTGAGCTATTAATCCTCCGGTCATCATGGCATGAAAGGTCATAAACGTCGATGGTTCTTGTACTCCTATTTTACGTTTGTTTCGCTATAATGGAAAAAATCATGAATGTATTAAGTATGGAATATAAATACATAATAGAATTAATATTACATGAAAACTTATTTATTTGGTTTGATGCAATAGAAGAACTAAGAATTGCAATACTTTAAGTCTAGAGTAAACTAACATTTTAGTCCCTAACGTTTGGTTCGGCCATCAATTTCGTCCTCAGCGTCTTATGGCCATCAAATACACCCGGGACGTTGGCCTTCTCTCCATCAATTTGGCCCTTCAACTTACTGTTAACTGTGCTAATTAAATGCTAATAAAAAATTATATTTTTTAATAAAAAATTAGAGGTACAACTCTCTTTTGTAAATCTGAAAAAAAAAACGCCAAGGAGGGAGAAGGCTTGGCCGCTACCTCAAGAGGAGGACCAAATTCATCGTCTTCGGTGCAAGGAGCCAAACAGACAGACCCCTCCATCTCCTCCTCCTTCCCCTCCTCAAGCTGTCGCTACCCCTCAAAAGCATTTTCCGATCAGCAGGCCACCGAGACCACCCCAGCTCAGCTCCTCCTCCCTCCACTGCTCGTGGCAAGGACGACACGAACTCGCAAGCCTCCTTGAGCTCAGACCTCGATGCGGCCTTCCTTCCTTACCGCTCCGACAACTTCCTCCATTTTGAGATGCGGCACTGTCTCTCCTCTAGCCCTTTGAGCACAGCTCCACTGGGAACCTCTGTCGAGCATCTTCACTTCAACTTCCTCTACTGAAACCTCCAAGCTCCTAACATTACACGAACAAAATTGGATTCCGGATTCCCTTCCTTCCCCAATTCAGACGATGAATCCTAATTTCCCAAAATCGAACAAACCAATTGATTTTGGGTGGAGGAATTTAGCAAGATTGATTCCGGATTCCCCCGGCGCCGTTTGTTGGTGGGGTGCCGCTAAGATATAGATCTGATTTGTCTCGGCCGTTTCTCAATGGGTATACAGGCAGGGGCGGCGCTGAGTTGCGTGGAGGAGAGGAGCAACGCTAGGGTTTCGGGCATGAGGAGGGAGTCGGGTGAAGGAGGATACATCCGAACCCGAACCGAACCGATTTGGGGTGGGAGCTTTCAGGTTTCACGAGCTAGGTTGAACGATCGGGTTCGGGTCCGGATGTCTCCTTCTTCACCCGACTTCCTCCCTATGCTCAAAACCCTGATGTGGCATGTCCACATTAGCCTCCCCTACATCCTCGTCGATGTTCATCTTTACGTGCCATTGTCGGGGTTGATCTCCAAAGTCTTCTTTCTCGACTTGTGTGAGCTCATGCTGCTGTTTTGTCTGCTGGCTCGTTTCCAAGAATTGGCAATGGCGCGTGTGAAGTTGGGTTCCAAAACAGATGCATTCCAACGGCAAGGCCAAGCTTGGTACAAATTCTGCTATGGCGTGAAACTCGAGCTCACTTCCTCGAATATTGTATATCTCCGATGTGCAGCTCCTGAACATCTATTATCCGATTTAGATTGGCCCCCATCTAGTTTTGAATTTTTCCAAAAAAAAAGTATTTTCTTTTATTTTTAGTATTTAATTAACGGTGAGTTGACAACAAGGGCCAAATTGGCGGACATAAGGCTAACGTTCGGGGTGAATTTGATGGCCATGAAACGTTGAGGACGAAATTGATGGCCGGTCCAAACGTTAGGGACTAAAATGTTAGTTTACTCTTAAGTCTAAGTTTGAAAATAAAAGTACCAAATTACCCTCCTGTATAGAGAAGTCAATAAACAAATGTTAGAAAATAACAAAAAATTTCTTTATACAAGATCAATATCAATATTTATATAATTTTTATTAAAAAGTAAAATAATTTTTAAATTTTTTAAATAAAAAAGAGGAAGAAGACGATACTTTCCTGCGGAGCTCTTAGCTCCAGGGAACCAAGGGGCCCCGAGCTGCTCAGGGGGGACTCGAACTGTCCGTGAGCCCCTCGAGCTAGATCGGGCTCGGCGAGGCCAGATCTGGCCTCACAAAGGCCGGATCAGGTTTCGTCGGCTAGAGTTCAGCGGGGTTTCGGGAGGGTTTCAACGGAAGAGGAAATTCGGCGCGGCGTTCGGCGGAGGAGGGACGGCAGTGGCGGCAGAGGGGTGGCAGCGGGCTGATGCGTTTCGAAAATTTGATGGACGGTTGAGGGTAGTTTAGTAAATTGATTCCTATTACGAATCCGTATACCTATGACGTACGTGAAGGTGGTTCAGTGTAATTCGGGGTCTATATCGAGAAAGAAGTCTCGTCCGGAATCAAGCATAACGGCTTTTATCACTAAGAGAAGACATGATCTCCTGTTCAGGCTAATCAATTATTTCAGATGGGATTTATGGTTCTACCCTTTTTTTAGCAACTGGCTTTCATGGTTTTCATGTGATTATAGGTACTTTTTTCGGGATCAATTATTATTATTATTATTATTATTTTTTTTATCTTTTTCTTCAAATTATCTCTTATAAATTTTCTTACGTGTTATTTAAATTAATTTTTTGATATTAAATCTCTCAATTATTCAACACTTTTCCTTCAATTTAGATAAATTTTTTCTTAATTTAATAACATAATAATTACTTTTTTATTGCATTCTTCAAATTTTTTCACATATTTTTCCAATTAATTTTATTTTCACCTCCTCGAATCAAAGTAAATCAAACTTAATTTCGTTATTAAACGATATGTAATTTTGTTTGGACATGTTTAGTAAGTGAAACGGAAGGAAGGAAATGCCGGAAGGGAAAGGGGGATTTTGACATTGTTTTGGTATATATTAGTAAAGGAAAGGGAGAGGAATGGAAAATTTTCAAATGCAAGGACTATATTATTCTTATATATGAGCTTATTAGCGAAAAAAATGACGAACGTTGAAAGAAAATGAATCCCTACTGGTTGGTGAAAGAAGGGCACATCCATTCCTCTTACCCTCCCCTTTGAAATGTCAAAACTCAAATAAGGAAAAAAAATAAAAATAAAAATTATTTTCCTTCTCATTCGCTCCCATCACTTAAAACCAACACAAACTGTTCTCGGTTTCATTTCTAGGCTAGCGAAACAAATCGTTCCCACTTCCCGTGCGACTCATCGAGTTCAATTAGGATCAAGAAGGTCGAGATCCTACTCCGAAGCAATAAAATGGAATCTCTGGGTTAGAGTCGGATCATGTTAGACACTGTATTTTACTATACATGCCCAATGTACAAAAAAACTGAACTGACATATGATGTCCATTTCTATTTCCGGCAGAGATCATAGACTATCAAGTAACACAACAGTTCCTTCCCACACCTATTTACAAACTTCTTCACAGTCCTCCAATCTCTGCACTTGTCGAGATTATCATTATGTAGGAACAATACAAACCGGTCTTTTGCTCCATTGCCTGAGCAACACCGTGCATGCTACAAGATAGTCCTGTTCCATTGTATGAATCTGCTCCACCAAATCAGAAGCACAATATCAGCATTCTACTGAACGGAGTGATGGATAATCCATAAATGCAAAGATCCCAAATCCAATTGTGCTAAAGCTCTTTAACTCTACAGATGCAGAAGGAAAAGAACGACAGAAAAAGAAAGAGGGTATAGATATCATAGCAATTAAAGATATCGATGACCATTCAATAACTGCATACGTTGTCGGTGCCTGTGACAAATCACATAATAGAATTTACTTGAATAGACAAAATGCAGGTGGTAAGATGTTGCCCTTAAAACAGAATGTATGTGCTTGTCCCCAGCAGACGACTGATAAATCAAGTGATTAGTGAACTAGTTTCCACCAGTATAATGAAGTTTTGGGATTTATTCTACAATGAGGAAACCTCTTTTAGAGTTGGTTTAGGCAACAATCTTGTTTAAAAAGTGCCATAAGGCCCATCACCAATCACACATCTTTCCCATGTTCTTCTCCAACCTAAACGAGTAAAAGGAGATCATTTCGCAGTCTAAGCCACATGATGAAATTCTTCCACAATTAAGAGAGAGCAACCAAGTAAAGAGGGCATTCTTTTCAAAGCACAAGGAAATATATGCGCATGATCATCTAATTCTTTTGCTGGAAGTGTAAAAACAGAAGTTGCACATACTCCCAAGGTACCAGAGAGATCTGTTGGAAAGGTGCATGTAAAAGAGAGAGGAACCAAAGCAACCTCTGGCCAAGCTGATCCCATAGGGTAAGTACACCACCATACCCATCCAAGTTTGACAATCCCCAAAGAAGAAAAAAAAGAAAAAAACAAGAGAGACGGCCACCAATGAGCAAGCAACGATTAACTGTATAAGCAGCTAAAAGGAGGGAAGCTGATACATCTCTTGGGTTATTACAGTACTTCTCATGCCATCTTAGTTATTGCACTCCCCTCCCTTATCTAGCATTTGTATACGGCAGCAAGTTGCCCAATTATATGGATATATCCACATCCAGATCATCAATAGGAGCTACAGTTTCAAAGGAGAAAACCTAAACTTGAACCTAATATATTGGCAGGAACTGAAAGGAAAGAAAAACTGATGCAGGGTCGGTCCACTCCACATTCCAATGTCAAGTGAAACGACACAATCACAAATTATACTACAGGAGAATCAAAAGAAACCATTGATGAAATGCGAGAGACCAAGCCAAGGAGATGGAAATTACCATCAAGAAGCCCGAGCTTCTGCTCCCATGTTCCTGCTACCATAGAACTTAGACAGCCTGCGTCGATTCGCAGGTTTCGGCTTAAAGGTTTTCTTTTTGAGCCCGAAGATCTCCTGGACCAAAGGAACGTGAACCAGCACTAGCTTCCACGCCAATGCCCACCCTAATAAAATCAAAGAATCATACAGTTACCCTCTCTGCAGACTACGATGCACAATTTTGGAGCATCCCAACTGAAATTCGAGCAATATATAACCGAATCAAGAAAAGAATCACAGCAAAACAAAGCTTTGGAAAAGTAGTAATTTGGAAATAATCGAAACACTGTTGGGAGAGAGAAACGACGGCATTACCTAGGAGGATGAAGGATAACACGAAGGATATGGCGAGAATCGGACGTAGAAGGAAGAGATGGAGGTAATTCCAGCACGAGAGAGAACTTGCTAGGTTCGTTGAGGATGAAGAAGAGAGGTCAGCCTCCATTGATGCAGCAGAGAGCTGCTTCGAGTTCATTCCCCTTTTGCAGTCGTTCGCTTGATTCATTTCATTTTACTCCCTACACTTGTGGAGAGTCTCAAAATGCCCCATTTAGTTTTGCAGATTTTTCTCAAAATGCCCACTTCTGTTTATGTCAAGGTATACTTCTGGTCTGATTATGGGAAGGAGGAACATTGCCAAGTTAGTCTGTGCCATCATAATGTTAGAATATCCAATGCTTTGTTCTTTCCTCTGGCTATTGACTCCATTTGAGCCGTATCATAGATATTTCACGCTTCACAGCAAAGATTCTACTCAACACACTATTCATGTAAACAAAGCTCGGATGGATTATCACAATTCACAACAATTCTTCGTATAAGTAACTCATATGTATCGAGAGACACATTGATATAATGCATCTTCTTCACATGAAAAGCCAAAGCCTTGTCTCCTCGGCACGAGGTTAGCACCACTAACCCCGTCAATTGCATCAGATGTATCCATTGTTCGAAAAACGTTTGTTGAATAAACATTCTGAAATATCAGTTTCCAAACTCATTATATGCGTTAAGGTGAGCTTGAACATGGTATTATTTAAATCTAAATTCAAAAGATAGCAAATTCACGACAAATTGACATGGGCGAAGGAAGATGGTGAAACGTATGTCCTCGCCTGTCTTAACAACGACACCTCAAATGTATGCAGCTGGGTTTCGAGGAATGCACAACGCACTCATTGGTACCTTGAACGAAAAGTAAGGCAAAGAAACATGAGATTTTCCCGCAAGGCATGAACCGGGACGTAATCACGGTCACATTACGCTAGCGTACAAACCTCCCCTTCTTCGGGTCTCCGGTCCCAAGTCAATTGGAAAACCTCCACGTGGCGGTCCCTCCAACCAGATATTCCCGGTCACCCCGACACCCCCTCTGCCAAAAATCCTGTCCAGGTTCATCTCCTACTTACCCGCCACTCGCCGCCAAGACAAAGACCCCTCATCGTACCTATCTCTCCCCTCCTTCTCCCTCAATTTTCCGCTTTCCTCTCTCGAAGAAGTTCCCCACCAACATTTACAGTTGGGGTTTCCAATAGAAATTCAAAAGGTCAAGGACTGGCCTTTCGCATGGAAGCAAGCTCAGCTGCTGCTGCTACTACTACTTCCTCCACGACGTATACGCCGAGAGTCCGAGTTGTTCGCTGCAGCTTCTTCAGGCGCTGTTGTCGCTGTTTCTGTTGTTGCTACACCTTCCCGTGAGCTCACCGCTTCGCCTGATTGATCCTGTCTTCCGTTTCGGGTTTCAATCGATCCGATCAAGGTACACAATTTCTTGGGCTAGGGATTGTGGGAGTGTTATTCATGGATTTTTCTCCTGCCCAATCGGGTCTCTCGCTCGGCTTCAACTCTCACGCGGCACCTGCTGCCAGCTCCAATTCCTTCCCCGGTCGGATTGTTTCAGGCTTCTCCAGTCCTCCTGGGGCGGTTCCTTTGCAGCTCCTTGAGCCGAAGATCGACAGGTCGAGCGTACCCCGCGAGAAGGAGGAATTGAGTGGCGAGGAAGAGGAGTTCAGTATTTTGGGGCACCTCATGTGCTTGAAGAGGCAGAGGGATGGGCAGCTCTTGCCCGCTTCAAATGCGGCGAAGCGGGCCTCAGTTGAACCTGGGCTTGAGTCCCGCCGAGCTGCTGTACGTGCGTGGGGGAACCAGTCCCTCTCAGTGGCTGACCCTGAGATCCACGAGATCATGGAGAAGGAGAAGCAGAGACAGTTCAAAGGCATTGAGCTTGTTGCTTCGGAGAATTTCGTGTGCAAGGCTGTGATGGAGGCCTTGGGGAGCCACTTGACTAACAAGTACTCAGAGGGAATGCCTGGGTCCAGGAATTACACGGGCAATGAGTATATCGATCAGATTGAGTTCCTCTGCTTCAGGAGGGCCTTAGCCGCGTTCAGTCTTGATCCGGAGAAATGGGGTGTGAATGTGCAGCCATATTCGTGTACCTCTGCAAACTTTGCGGTTTACACGGGTCTCTTACTTCCTGGTGATCGGATCATGGGGCTTGACACTCCCTCAGGTGGCCATTTGAGTCACGGGTATTATACACCTAGTGGGAAGAGTATCTCCGCTGCTTCAATTTTCTTCGAGAGTCTTCCTTATAAGGTCAATCCGCAAACGGGGTACATCGATTATGATAAGCTAGAGGAAAAGGCACTTGATTTTAGGCCTAAGATACTCATATGTGGTGGCAGTTCCTATCCTCGAGAATGGGATTATGCAAGATTTAGGAACATAGCCGACAAGTGTGGGGCTGTTTTGATGTGTGATATGGCTCATACCAGCGGTCTCGTGGCAGCTAAGGTTTGAACTCTTCTATTCCGTCATGAATGTTACTTTTATGACCATAAAATTCTAGGTACAGTTGACTCCTGTCAACAAGTGAAGTTTGTTTATTTTAAATTGCTTTTAAAATTATGAATTGATGGGGGAAATTTTAATAGCTTGCCATTGCACTTTCATTCTGGGCCCTGTCCTTGCTATAAGCATCACGTGCCGTGCAATATGTTACTCAGCGCATTCTCTAGCCTGTTAATAATCGTGCACTGCGGAGCAATGCTGTAACCTGGCTTACTGTAGAGAGAAAAAGAGGGGGGGGGGGGGGGGGGGGGGGGGCGCGGAGGAATCTAGAAGCTGCAAAGTGTTGGGCTCAGAGTTGACTCATGTTCTATCTAGACTGTTGCATCTTTGATGAACTTCAATGCATGGAAATTTGTTGATGTCATTTATCATGCATTTAACAATTTCTTGGTGTAATTTTTCTTTTTCATTTTGAAAATATGTGCTGGTTATAAAGAGAGTGCTTTACGACCTCTTGCATCACGATCTTGTTATTTTGGTTCTTAATGATATGCTTTACCATCTCATATACTGTGAAATTCTGGAGCTATTGTATTTTGGAAGATGCTTCATATATGATGCTGTCTATCACTGCTAAACTTGGCTATTATCACTCACAGGAATGTGCAAGTCCATTTGATTACTGTGATATCGTTACCTCAACAACCCACAAGAGCCTCCGAGGCCCCAGAGGAGGTATAATCATTTTCCGCAAAGGCACAAAGTCACGGAAACAGGGCTCACATCCCGGTAATGGGGATGGCAGTATCCATTATGATTTTGAGGAAAAGATCAACTTTGCTGTTTTCCCATCGACACAAGGTGGTCCTCACAATAATCACATTGCTGCACTTGCCATAGCCTTGAAACAAGTGGGTTCACCTGAGTACAAAGCATATATCCGACAGGTGAAGAAAAACGCCCAGACTCTGGCATCTTCTCTGTTAAGGAGAAAATGCAGATTGGTGACAGGAGGTACAGATAATCATCTGTTGCTTTGGGATGTGACGCCTCTTGGGATAACAGGTATTGTAATAGTACTTTCTTTGAATTCACGGAACCTTTTATGAAATGTCGCATTATCTACTGGTCTGATTTAAATGATTCGATCCTCATGTTTGGTCTTAATGTAACATCGTGAATTTTCATATGCAATCAATTGTTGTATGCTGATGGAGTGAACATTTATGGCATTGAGATCTAGTACCTTAGCTACCTGAGCTTTGGTTCAACATGATTTGGATTTTCTCTTATGGAAAGTCAAATATGTTTTCCTAACCGTTCCATTCTTCATAAGTGGTTTAGCTTTCTGCCCAAGTGTGATTGAACTTCATATTCAGTGCAATCAGTGGCAGCTAGAGGCCTACTCCAGTCAATTTTTCTGTATAATATATGACAAGGATATGAGAGAGTAATCACTAAACAATGGAATCCCATACTATATGTTAGTCAAAACCCCGCTGCTCGCGGTTGTTTAAACATGTACTGTTACTAAAAGATACTTCAATATCTTTAAGTGATCTTTTGTAGGACTGGTTACTGAAGTCGATTCAAATTCTCTTATACATGAACTAAATCTTCTTTTTCAGGCTGGAACTATGAGAAGGTCTGCGAGATGTGTCACATTACAGTCAATAAAACAGCTATATTTGGTGATAACGGTGCCATTTCTCTAGGAGGAGTGAGAATTGGTGAGTAATAGTCCTGTTCCCTCTTTTCTTTAATGTTCCTCGCCATGATTCTTGGTCTTATTTCTTTTAGATTTAACCACTCCTCAGCTGTTTGTGATGCCTATGAGAAGTAAAGGAAAAGAAAGGTCTTAACTTCATTAAAAAGGTCTTAACTTCATTAAAGCAAGTGGAAACCTTTTTCTTTCTTTCACCCTAAGCTTCCAGCATCTATTTATTTAGCTGTAACGCAAAAGCAAGCTGTTATCTAACCTACTGGAAATCAATGGACTTTCTGAAATTTAATAAAATGAATTTGATCCGAAGCAACCCATGTATGGACTAACAGGGATTTTACTTTCCGCTTCCTTGTAGTAATCCCGTCATAGTCACTTCAGAGCCCCATGGAAAATTCCAATTTCAGAGTTCTTTGAGTAGTAGTCTATGAATAGCTTAATTTGCCTTACAAACTATTTAACTTCTTTTCTCATTCAGGTACTCCTGCTATGACATCAAGAGGATGTGTAGAATCCGATTTCGAGATGATAGCTGATTTCCTTGTAAGGGCTGCTCAGATCACTCTTTCTGTGCAGAGGGAACATGGAAAACAACAGAGGGACTTCCTCAAGGGTCTCCAGCACAATAAAGATGTCACGGAGCTCCGAAGTCAAGTCGAGACTTTTGCTGCCCAGTTCGCAATGCCAGGATTAGACAGTTTGCAGTGACAACATACAGAGCAGCAATGCCAGGATTAGACAGTTTGCAGTGACAACATAGAGAGCAGCAGCACCAAGTTGGCAGACATTAGCAGATATTATCTTTTGTTAGCTCGGTATTGGTATCGCGATTTTTGGTTCCATTCCTGTAAATTACAGAAATTGATAGTTGACACCATACACGTACAGTGGTTGTTTCTCTAGCAAACCATGGTATAAGCTTCATCTTGATGCTTCTCCCTGTATATAGCGAATGCTTTTTGTTTTTTTGGTTGAGAAGAGTTTTGGGAAGTTCCAATACCGTATGTTTATCACCCGTCTGCTCGTTTCCAGCTTTTTTCTTTTTTTTCCCCCCGTTTAGACGGGTTTGATCGTCGAGAAAGAGACAAAACCCAATAAACTCTGGTACTACTAGCTTGTCTCCTTGGGTCTTCCTTTTGTGCTGTCAAAGCAAAAACTGTTATGCTGTGGGTACAGAGATTCCTCTGTTGCTGGTAATGATCAAAAGGAAGGGGAAGCATGGCGTTTGAGGAGGGAATCCGATTGATTACATGACACAGAGCAGAGCAGAGCAGCATCCTGACCTTACCTTAGCAGTTTTTTTCTTCTTGTTTTTGTTGTCAGGACAGGCAAGATATGAGGAGGAGGAGGATGAGGAACATGCAAAATAGTCTCTGTTTGCTGCTGTTTTGTAGCTCACAAAACTTTTGCTTTTTGAGCCCTTGTCCCTTTATGCCATTTTTATTTTATTTCTTATCATCATGATTATTATTAGTTATTATCAATTATTTATATATATATATATATATATATATATATATATATATATGCTTTCTTGGGGTTCAGTTAGCAGTCCCTTTAGGGCACCCCTCGAGGGAGGCAGGGCATGAATTTCCGGCAGTGGGCAAAAGGCATTGACATACGGTCACAGAGATGGAGAGACGCACTGATAGTGACCTCTTCATTTACTTTAGGTTTCAAATTTTATTAATTTCTCCCCTTATTTTTGTTGCTTAGCTGCTTCCAAATTACATGACATTCCATTACACCCCCTTAAAAAAAGGGATGCAAGTTGACCCACTCAACCAAATCTACAATTTATAAAGTTTTGACCAGTTGAACATACTGTCGTCTTGCTCCAAAGTCCTCTCATTCAATTTATATACCGAAGATGAGAATGGCGCGCAATGACGACGCATGTAAGAGACCGTATATGTAGGGAGATGTAGATCAAGTCCTTCCCTTGCTTTCAATTCAAAGCGAAAAGAATCAGACAAAAGTGCAGGCAGCAGCTTCTTCTTCTTCTTCTTCTTCTTTCTAAGGAGCAAAAAAGCTGAGCTGAGAGCTGCTTCAGATCAGAGATATTAATTGAAATTAAAGTAAAACAAGAAGAAGAAAAGGAGGAAATATAGAGAGAGAGAGAGAGAGAGAGTGTGTGAATGTGTGAGAGCCAAGGAATCTCATGTAGTCATCATCCCCACTCTTCTCCTACTACCGCTCACTTTCCCTTTCCCCATCATTTTTTTCACAGCTAAAATGATTAGTCATTTTACTATGACAACTAGGATTAGTAAGGAGATAGCCGACACCCGACAAAATAGGGATAACCGAATAAATTCGACCTAGTGGTTAAGAATGAATTCATTTATCCATTCGATTTTGGATTCGGAATTCCTTAAAGGAGCTATAAGGATTAGTCAGACGAAACTTGAACACACCGAATTAGAAAAAAAAAGAATAAGTGGAGATAGCCGAGCGCTCTAAGAAACAATTAAATCTCATTGACAACCGTTCCATAGAACTCCATGTTTAGAGCAGGTCTGCTTTTTTTTTTTTTTTTTAATTCGACGGTTGTCGATGAACTTTATCAGTTCCGTAACAGAATTATAGAATTTTCATACCCAAAATCACAGATAACATAATTAATAACACAGTTAAGTAGTGGAAGGTGAGTAATGACAGAAACCCCTTCGAAGGAGGAGGGCAAAAAAATAATAATATTTTTTTCGACATTAGAAAATTCAGGATCAATTTTGACTTTCTTGTATTCCCTTCCGAGGCCGTCAAGGAGATAAATCATCCCCCATTCGATTTTGCTAAAATAACTAATAACTCCTCGTCATGGTGACACATTCAATACTTTTAGTTCAAATATTTAATATTTCAATTTAAATATTTAATATTTTTAGTAATCGTAATTAGTGTAAGTATTTTTTACTCCTAATTTCAATTTAAGTATTTAATATTACGATTGAAGTGTTTACTATTTTGTATAATCCATTACAAATAGCAAAGATACTAAACACTTTGACTAAAATACAAAACATTCAAACTTATGTACTAAGCATGTCATGATAAGACGGAGTCATATTAGAATTTTTTTTTTTTTCTGTAATCGCTATTTACTGGTCTTTTTTTTTTCCCTTCATAATTTCTGAACAGGAGGGTGACTTATGCTTGAGATGATCAACCGATTCAACTTGGGGTCTGGTTCATCATTCAGTCCTCAGATGCTGTCCCACCGAGCTTAGTGTCCTAGTCCATGGAAATCCTATGATTTCACCGGGGAACTGTCGAGCCTCATCAACAATCGTCACATTGGAGGAAAAGTGAACGAACCGCACTGTTAAACACGGGCCCCATTCCGATGATTATTATCGATGGAGTTTAATAACAGTTCCGTCACGACACCGCTAAGACAATCTTTCATCAAAGGCTTCAACTTTTTTGTTCTTTTGAACTCGCTAACTGTTATTTTTCCACTGCATTTGCCATTCCTAACAAATAACCATTGCCCAATGGCAGCTGCCTGGGTTCAAAAAGGTTAAACCAAAAAAAAAGAAGGGGTTTGACTCTCCCAGATCATCATCAGAATTAAAAAGAAACATACAGGCAGACAGAAAGACAGACAGACAGACAGACAGGCAAAGAGAGGCACCAAAAAAGAAAAAGAAGTTGTTAAAATTAAAGAGGAAAAAAAAGCAGAAATTACAGCCACCCTAAGGAACTGATTCCTCCCCCTACTTCCTAATTTCTTTACTGTTCTTGTTTCCCTTTTTTTTTTTTTTTTTTTTGTTGTCACTTTTACCATTTCCATCTTCTTGATTGATTCTTCTTCAGTTCTTCTACTTCTATTCCTATGGGATTTTGATTTTTGATTCCTCTCTAAAATAAACAAAAGAAGAAGGGAAAAGAAGAAGAAATCTACCTATCTATTATCTACTCTATTTCTAATTTCTGATCTATCTATGGCTGCAAAAGTCCAAGAGCGTCTTCCTGCCTTCAACAATCTCATCAAACAAATCATCCAACTGCCCAATTATGGTGTCAGCCCCAGCCCTCAGCCCCATGAACCATCCCTTCAGCTCCTCCACCCTCTCCCTTATCCCTTCCATACCCTCCCTCCCTCCCTCCTCCAGCTCCCTCCTCAGCTCCTCCATCGCCGCCCTCGACCTCCGGTACTCGTACATCATTATCCCGGGCCCTCCCCCTGCCCTCGCCATCTCCTCCCCCACCCTCTGCTGCAGCCTCGCCGTCGATATCATGAACCCCGACCCGAAGAACAGGCACCCCTCGTGCCCCGCCCCGAAGAAGCTGTTGCTATTGTTGTTGTTCCCTGGCCAGCAGTACACTAGCCCGCATAGGAGGATCATGAGGAGAAGCGAGCTCACGTTCCTCATCGCGTACAGCACCCCGCGGAACCCGTTGAACCCGTTGAGCTTTGACTCCACCGAGACCCGCTCGTCGAACCGGAGGGAGAGCGGCTCGATGCGGTTCTCCATCAGCGACCGGTTCTCCTCCTCCAGCCCCACTGCCTCTCTCCCGCAGCCCGCGATCGCCCGGATCACCTGTTCGCATCAATAAACTTCAGTACTACTGATCGAACATTCGACGACTCGATCGCATAGGGTCTCCAACGAGACTCATTGGATCAATCATGGTTGTAAGATAATAGGATCGATCGAGAATATATATATATATATATTCGGACCTGTCGGATGAGTTGCGGGGTGAGGCGGCGGTGGCCTTCGAGTGCCGAGGCGATGTTGAGCCCGGCGGAATAGTAATTCTCCATGCCAGAGATTCCGGACTTCAGGACGTGGCAGGCCTCCCACAGCTTCGAGCTCTCGTCCATGTACTCGTCGAGCCACTTGTCCCCGACCGGCAAGTGGAGCTTCTGGACTAAGAGGGTGAGCTGGGAGTGGAAGGACCGGAGGAGGGAGATCGCCCGCTGGAGGAACTGGATCGACATGAAGTTGTTCGAGAGGTAGACCCGCTCGAGGTCGTCGATCCCGCGCGTTAGGATCGCGTAGAAGCCGTTGACAGAGTTGGTGGAAGAAGGATCCATATTGGGAAGGAAGGAAGGAAGGAAGGAAGGAAGGAAGGAAGGAAGGACCAGGAGAGGAGACAGCAGCAGGGAATGGGGGCTAAGTATGGAGGAGGAGGAGGAGGAGGAGGAGGAGTTGATGAGTGAAAGGGGGAAGAAAGGTTTGTGGGGAGAGGGATATATAAATTGGAGGGAGAGGAGGAAGGAGAAGAGGTGGAAGCATTTGATGGAGAGAGGGAATCGAAGGAGGGGATATGGAATTGGGGAGGAAATCTAAGCTTAGAAGCTCAGGTTTCTAAAGAGGGGGAGGGGAAGTTGAAAAGGATTGTTGGGGGCAATGATGGATGTTTCCTTTAGAGGGGAAAGGATGATTGGTGATATGCCATTTTCATGGTTTATGGGCAGAAAGGGAAGAGGAAAGAAGATGAAAAAGAAGAAGGAATATCAAGAAAAATTTAATTTTTTTTCATTATTAAAAATAATGGAAAGAAATTAATAGTCTACTCTGTTCATGAAAGAATATACCCAAAAAAAAAAAAAAAGAAGGAGCAAACATCATTGTGGGAGGGATGTTATAGCCTTTGTGGTCATGTTTCGAAAGGCTTGTATACATACATACATACATACATACATACATACAGGAGTTTCATCCCATAAGCTTCCATTCCAATTTTCTATATGGCCTTTTCCCCTCCAAAGATCAAAATTCATGGATGTATGTGCATTACTATAAGCGGGTCGATAACGATAGATAATAGGGCGTAAATTTACAAGCCGTACTCATCGGTTCCCATTCGTGGGTCTAGTTTGGAAGATAGGTTGTCGGTTTCGTGAACAGTTTGACCGGGTGCTGACTAGGATTCGGCTTCGTCACAACGCCATTCTTCTTGCTATATTCTTCATTCCAATTGGAGTGAAGTTCTTATTTTGAATTGAGCGCTCCTTGGACTCTACTTTCCTTCCTTTTTTCTTCCTCGAGCAACTGACTTTGCTCCTTTTCTTCCCTTCTATTCCATTGAAACTTGTGGGGGGAAGGGGTTTATTTCTCCTAGATTTATTTTTCTTGTTTTTGTTGAATTTCTCAATTTTAAGTAAGGTAAAGGGGAGATCTTGAAATGATGAGGTTCTTTGTATCTATCTCGTGTTCCTTTGAACACTTTGTACTATGCCAAAAAAAAAAAGTCTTTGAATGTCATATTTGAGAAAAATAATTAATTCTAGTAATTTTTCCTTTTATTTTCATATGGAAGACCTATAAATTTAATATAAAAATAGAAAATAAACTAAAATAAATGTGCACATAAGTGCTAATGGTAAAGATCTAACTTAGGATCCTCTTGTGCCATTACATTGAAACTACTTTCTCCATTAATTTCCCTTTTACTCTTCCAAATAATGGTCGATGATCTTCATTCCCTTGGAAGGAAATGTTCATATTAATTCAACCTAACTCATTGAGAACATTCACCACTTGATTGCAGAACTTTAGGGCCCATCAGCCGTTGATCTAGATAAAGTCTTGAAGCCTACCTTCTTAAAGTTTTGTCAAGTATGATCGAATGGGTCCCCAATTTATTGCCTTCCCCAAAATGGGTTGTCTATGATTAATGATTAAATTAAGAGATTTATCGATGGCCATACGATTTCTGGATCTCCAATCTTCTCCTTGCTAATTGTTTCACGTCTCAAGCTGATTTATTTTTTTTTTTCAGAACATACATGTCCATCAGTAATCGAGATAAATATCATAAAATCGAATTCGCATTATACGCAGATCTAAACTCAAAATATATAGCAGAAGTAGTAAAGACGGTTAAGACGATCAACAATAGAATGGAGCAAAGTCTTAACAAAAAATTTCTTAATTATTATTTATGTAAGTTCGATAATTCTCAATTAATGTATTTAATGCTGGACATGAAAATTTATGGAGATGTCGTGGTTCTAGTTGGAGAAGTGGGGGACCAAGAAATCCAATTCAATATAATATTTCGATTTCAGTAAGGGGTGAGCTCGTGGGTTTTTGGAGAATGGGACATTTGAGAGGATGTTGGTCTTTTAAGATTTCATTGGAAAAGCAAAGAGAGGAGGAGGGAACTATGGACCATTTTTTAAGGACATTGATTTGGGCGCCCCTTTGTCTTTGATTAAGGGAGCGCTCCTCCACCTAATAATAACACTATATATATTTATATATTTGTTTTTTTAATTAACTTCATTTTTTTGGGTGAAAATTAACTTCAATTATTTAAGATAAGATTTCCATTTGATTATTGTAATTAGATATTGTTGAGGGTATTAATGAATTAATTAATGGGATCATTAATAAATTATTAAGTGGCAAATCATACTTGTGGTGCATTTGGTATAAACCGAGACGCAAAATTTACTTGTAATGCACAATTCCAACACAATTAGAAACGCTCTACGTATGGCTAGAATTAAGCCGATGCCCGAATAAAACTTAGTTTTAGTCGTTAGACCGAGCATCCCTGCTACTGTCAAGAAAATATTATTAAAGTGCAAATGTATATTGTCAAGATCCCTTGCGCCAAGGGAAGGGGAAGTGGGTCCTCTCAAATGAGAAAATTATTAGTAGCCCAACATGTCAAGTTCAAGTCCCCCTCATCCATCAAAACAAAGTTCAGGTCCCCCTCAAAACGAGGGGTCGTCTCAAATCAATGGATTGGAGAGTTGATTTTTTCTTGGTTTAATCTTTGATTAGGGACTTGTGGACTCAATCCCCTCCTTTTTAACCATATTTCTCATCACTAATAATTGGCTTCGAACTCATGTGTACGTGTAATTAGGTGCAATCTAAGGAAGAGAAAAATAGAAACAAAAATGGATTGAAAATGAAATGTGAGATAAGAGTTTGGGCGCACATCAATAATCATATTTATATCAAGCTGAAAACAAAAAAGGTATTATTCCATAAATCGGTCTCTTCATATATTTAGAACTTTTATGTTCACCCTCAAGTCTACAGTCGCTTAATTGCATTAGGATCATGTGGAAGTAATGGCCTGTACATCATTAAATAACAGTAGATCTAAACACTAGTCGTTCCGAGAAATAAATTTTAGAGAATTGGTACAAGAGATCAACTCGAAAATCAGAAATTTTGAGTTTAATTCTTACCTGTGAAATTTACGAATCCTTTTATTTAACTTTATTTTCAATACTACCTTGCGACAAAAGGGGAAAAAAAAGAAAAAGTCATCCCATTAGATGACATACCAAAGAATGCATTCACCATTTTTTAATTTCCTAAATTTATTTAAGTGAATTTTAATAAACAAACAGATCAATTGTATATAAGGAAGATGGTTCAGAAAGGTTTACCCGTAAACTGATCAAATCTTATAAATTATATTGGTTCACAGTGGTACAAAATCTAAGGTACACAGTTAAGTCCTGACATTTACCCGCCCCGATCTCTTCATGGTTATACTTATATGTGCAAAGCTCACCCTCTCGACGGAAAATAATCAGTGACACCATATAATCAATGATACTATATATATATTTCAAGAAGATGTATTGTTAGTATATCTATGTTATACTACTACGCGATATAATAACATATTAAGTGGAAATGTCTGATCAATGTCTAATTACACAGATAGTGAAGACCATCTAATCATATAAGAGGCTATATTATAACAAAGTTGATTAATTCTAGATTTTTTTTTTTACAATTCTTTTGCTAGGTGGAATGAATTTTTGCATGTAACTTTTTTTTCCCCGACCACACAAAAAAGCTCACGAGTTTTGTACAAAAAAATTAGAGAGTTAAATCGATGAGACATGTAGTTCCAATGATGATAATCGAACATGATATTTCTTAATTATTAGGAAAATTTTAGCATAAGACACTAAATAATGTCTCATGGTAAAACATATACTTTTTTTACTCTTTAAGTATTAAGACTTACATTTTAACTCGCAGTTTTTTTGATCTTGTTATAATATCATTATGTCACATTCGAAAACAATCAAATATGTTGGATTGATGATGTATCACATATAGACGCCAACATGTGTCACAATTATTTAGTGTCTCATCATATGACATTATTTAGTGTCACATGCTAGAAGCACTCTTAACCGAAGATGTGCACCATTATATTGCACGATTAAACGAAGTTAATTGTAATTATATAAAAATATAGGGTTAATCACCTAGAAAAGCACAACATTTGCACTTTTTTCAAAATATAGCACAACCTTTATATTTTTTCTTAAATATAGCACGAACTTTGGAGAGTAGTACAGAAAGGTATGACCTTTACACATTTTCCTAAATATAGCACGACCTTTAAAATAGCACAAAAAGACACGGCCTTAAAGTTTAGTTGCGCACCTAGCATAACATCAATTATTCTGGCAGATTGTAATGATAACGGTTAATGTAGAGTTAACGATGTTACGTGGTACAACATAATTGGATGGGTAGAGCCCACTGATTTTTATTTAAAATTAAAAGAAAAGAAAAATGGATTCAACTAAATAAGAGGAAAGGGGGAGAAGACCGACGGTGGTGTCTACGCTAGTGGCTACCATCTCTCAATTAGGGTTGTCGGCCTCAGCATAACCCAAGTTATGTGGATGGTGGCTGTAATCGGGGCACCCAATACCAGAATTGAAATAATCTCGAAATTGAGGGCTTTTTCTTTTTCTTTTTTTAATTATTTCGACGGTGGGGCCTCGATGACGGCCTCCGCAATCTATAATCCACTCTTTTTTTTTAATAGAAAAAATCTTATTCTTTTTAAATTTTTTAGAATTATTTTTAATTAAATAAAAATACGTGAGACCCACTAGTCCAATCATGTTGTGCCACGAGGCGTTGTCAGCTGTTACCATTACATTTGACGAATAATTGACGTCGTACTAAAATCGCTGTTAAACTTGAGGGTGATACATTTATGTGCTATTTTTTAAAAGGTCATACTATATTTAGGAAAAAAGATAAATGTCGTGCATTTCTATATTATTCTTGAAAGGTCATGCTATATTTAGAAAAAAGTACAAATTTCGTATTTTTCCGAGTCATTAACTCAAAAAATATAAATATAATACTGGGATTTTTAAGAATATTCCCTTTTGAGGTGTACTATATTGTCCTCATGAACAAGAAAAGGTGGAAATTTTCCTTATACTGAAGAGAATAATTGAAATAGGAGAGTTATCTGAAGACCCCAAATTTTTTCTGCCACACATTGTAACTCCAAATTATTGCATTGGTATCAAGCATCTAGGTTGAGCTTCAAGTTCAAACTGGTTGACACACTCGATTGATACGAGAGGTAAAAGGTCAAATCATCCTGATCTCCATGTCGGTTATTAGGTCAAGTTCCGGGCCACTCAATTGCAAAGCTATATATGCAAGTCCCCGCCAAGCCCATGTTTGTATGAACTATAACGATCAATATCACCTCAAACCTAGTCGGAGTAGCTAGACTTTCTAGGCTCGTTAGGTTGATCGAGGCACGATCACCTATACCTTTTGTGGGATAGTCACATCATTTAGAATAAGACAATATCATAAATAGCTTGTTACAACTAATAAGACTCACTCATGATAATAGAGAGTAGTTAGGTTAAACTGCATATTTTACATCGATCCAGTCGTGTTTGGGATTGAGGGAAAATACAGTTCAAATTGAGCAATAATTAGGTGGGGACGTGGGGGCCTTCGTCCAAGGGGACGGTGTTGGCTACTCGTCCAGAACATTCGCATCATCGGCAAGAAAATAATGGTGCATATATAAGGTTGCAACTAATTGATGCAAGCTTAATATAGCTTAGCACATACTAAAATAGTACTTAAAAAAAGTGATTTGGCACCAAGTGGAAAAAGAAAAAAGAAAACCTTTCTTAGCCAACATGGACTATATGATAATGAACAATAAATCTCCTTGTGACCAAGTTTTAAGAATTTATAATTGAATTTTCCTTTTGTTGGTTTGGGATGAAATTATTATGATTTACTCCCTACATAATTTGTGGGCTGATAAAGATGGGAGGTAAAATGATGAATGAAGAAAACTAAAGCCGAGCAACCAGAAACACGTGGCAGTCGACAAACTACATAATTGGATGATATCGATCGTATGCTCAACCACCTAATCTAGTCTATCTATTTCTATGATGGTAATTTTTTTTCTGAAATATTGGCCCCATTTAATATTCGATCGATCGAGCCTTGACTGTGATTTTGTGGGCAGCCCCACTCCCAAAAGACGGCAAATTTCCCGTTGAAAATCGAAGGACGAAATCCAAGCAATTATTAGAGAAATCTGATCTTACGAGTCAATTTACTGTTATAAAGTTCAATTCAATGAATCGGCGATCTTTACAAATAATATCTGATATTTTCGTCTTTCGGACACTAATCGTTAGGATGACTCGGGTCCAGAGTCTAGTGGGAGAAGCTGGCTAGGTGACCTCGATCCGATACTACATCAATACGACCTGAGCTCCCATGCACGTCTTCCTCGACGTATTTGATTTGAAAAGGTCCAAGACGATCTTCTTATTCTATCGTTTAGAAAGGAAAGGAAAGGACTGAACTGAAAATGAGCGAACCGAACTGAATTATGCAATGGCTATTCTGTCCCATTTCAGTTCATATCATTGCATCCTTACTATACTATCGATCGAGGGGTACGGTGGCCCCAATACTTTGACGGAATTGATTAATAAGAATCAAGAGGGAGGAGATGGGTGTGGGGCCATGGAGTTGGGGACATCACTGTGACAAGACCGAAGAGGTCTGATGTTCGAAGAACATACATAGGCCACTGCTTATAATGGGGATGGGTGTGTGGGTGTGTGGGTGTGTGTGTGTGGGCGTGCGTGATTGAAGTGATGAAGGGGAAGAGGATTGCTCTCTCACATGAATGATCTCTTCTCATGGCTCTTCTTCGACATGTACGTAATAGTTTCGTGTAATTATTGTGGGGGAGGCCCTATAGTATAGCAAATCATTAATTACAGGCTGTCTCTCAGAATTTTACGGCTGGAACTTCATCAGACCAAATTTTTTGGGGGGGGCAAAAAAACCATTAAAATAGATTGGTCTAATTCTAGGAATTACAATACGAAAGTGGATTGGATTGAAGAAAAGGTCACAAGACTCACATTCGCAACGTGGTACAAGCACGTAACCACGATGTGCTACATAATTGACAAATTGCGTTTTCGATTAATAAACTTTTACTCGCACCCATTGACAAAAAGAAAAAGAAAAAAAAAGCTTTACTTGCATTGCAAAATTTCGAAATCAATTGGAAGCACTTCGTTATTATGATAAATCAAAAGCTATACGGGAATTGATATTAATTAATAAACTAATGATATTTCAAGGTCCCACTAAAAAAAACAAGTGAGAGAATTGACGAGTAACTAGAGAAAAAAGAACAAGCAAATACAATAATAACCCTGATATTTTACTTTTTCTTGTTTATCTCCAGCACTTTGTTTGATTTTGCAATCAAGTTTTTAAAATTTTAACTCTAATTTTAACTATACTTATTACACAACAAAAATTAACAACATCATTATTATATTTCTCTTTTTCTTTAATTTTTTTAACTATTCAATTTAATTTTTAATACTAAATTCTCTCAACTATCCATTATTTTTTCCACAAATCAACAGTACAGTCATTACTTTCTCTTAATTATTCATTACTTTTTCACACTTTTTTCTCATAA
The DNA here is from genome assembly GCF_007655135.1 of Punica granatum. NCBI lineage: Eukaryota > Viridiplantae > Streptophyta > Magnoliopsida > Myrtales > Lythraceae > Punica > Punica granatum. Next base: position 2,561,344 of record NC_045130.1, read on the forward strand.
TTCAACAATACAATTATTACAACCCAATTAAAATCAAAATTAAACTCTACGTAACTATAAAACCAAACACATAACCATCGTAGGTTAAATTTTATGGTTTCACCGCGACCTTATTATATTATGTTCGGTGTGTCGGAATGGAAAGAAATGAATATCTCTTGTTTCATTCAATTTGCTCCCTATAATAAATTGGAAAGATATTTTTCCACTTTATTTTTTTTAAAATTTGACATAATGAGTGTTCATTCTTTTTTTTTTAGTGTGCACCATGATATCCGGAAGCCCAATGGGCTCCTGACTATTCCAGTCGAGCTTGGTCGCCTACTAAGGGGTAAAACTCTCCCAGCGTTGATTTTTTTTATTCACAAGACTTGAATCTCAAACCTTACTTATGGAGAACAAGCATCGAACTGCTTGAACCAACCCATGTTGGTTAATGACCGTTCATTCATAAAACTTAAACAATGCTCATTTCATCATTTCAACTTTCATACAAGTATTATATTGGAATCTTTGGTTTTGGAGTAGGAATCGCACCCCACTCACTACAATCCACTCCATTTTTCCCTCAATATAATAACATAATCACTACTTTTTTTCTATTTAATAATAAATTCTAACACATATTTTTTTTCTAACCATTATTGTAATTAATTGTTTAATAATAAATTCTTCCATTTACTTTTACATTCATATACGTATATATACATATTTTTGTCTTTTTCTTCCATTTAACAACAAATTTTCACATAAAATTTTTTCCTAACTATTATTATAACCAATTTATAATATCTATTTTTGTCCCATTAGACTGAAGTGGAATAAAATTCCAACTCCAAAATCAAATGAAGCCTATATATTTGTCTTAAAACTCATATATCTAAATATATACAAATAATGGCATCTTAGTAAACAAATTCATATCCTTTTTAGAAAACTGTCAAATATACCTCGAAAGATCGACTTTACATTAAGCGTGTCATCGAATCACTTTTTACATCACATAAAACCTTGACTGTTAGAATGTACACCTTAGGAGACCTTCCATCTTGCTTGCGTTAAGAATTGGATGGAATCGTCCAACGTGACATTGTTTATTGTTTGTTTCTTTCTCTTTCCCTTTTGTTTGAATTTTTTAATTATAAAATAAACCCGAAACTTTTTATTTTTAGAAAATGACCATAATTCTTCTCTCCTCTCTTATTTCTGCACCATCTCTCTCATGTGTTTTTTCTCCCCTTCTATTCCACTCCCTTCAGCTCTACCCTACTGCTACCAACCCCAATTTCACCTCTTTAATTTTTTCTTTTTCAATTTTTGAGCAATGATTTCGTGAATCAAAGTACAAGGACTTCGATCGAAGGCCGCTGCTCTAATTTGAGGCACAAAGGGCTTTAATCAAAGCCCTTGTGTTGACAATTGCACCAGCAAGCTTTGATCATAAGCTTCGCTCCCTGGAAGGGCTTCAGTCGAACCAATTCCTCTCCACCTTCACTCCCTGTCGCCTCCTCCTCTATGCCCCGTCCCACATTCACCAAACCCTCACTTCTGTGCCATCCAGGAACCCGATGACTCTCGGTTCACAATTCACACTATATTCGACTAGATTGTGATTAAAAGGGAATGGAAGGAAAATGGAATCAAACCTTCAAACAGGCATTGTGCCTTTTGCCTTCCTTCCTGCACCTAATGCTCCCATTATTCATTACCCTAAACCTTTATTTGTAAGACCTGACAACATGTGAGTAGAACTTCGTCTTGGTCTTCTTGACCTTGGAAACAACAGGCGTCATCAGCGTCCTCTTGCTCCTTCGGTCTCTCGACGACACTCCTCGCACTTGGACTAACTTCATATTGACATCAATAACCAACATTCCTCACTCACTAATACATACACATTGGACAAAAAGAAGAAGAATTTACAATTGACTCACAGAGACTGCGGAAGGAAAAACCGAGGATACCATTGTGGGGTAATGAAACAGAGGAGATGCGGCGAGCCGAGGAAAGCTACTGAGAGTTGTTGGGTTCCTAGATGGCGCGGAGGTAAGGGTTTGGTGAATGTGGGACGAGACGTGGAGGAGGCGGCTGGGAGTGGAGGCGGAGAGGAATTGGTTCAATTGAAGCCCTCCTGGGGAGCGGAGCTTGTGATCGGAGCTTGCTAGTGCAATTTGCAGCACAAGGGCTTCGATCAAAGCCCTTTGTGCCTTGATCAGAGCAACTGCCTTCGATCGAAGTCCTTGTGCTTCGATTCGCAACATCATTTCTCAGAAATTGAAAAAAGAAAAAATTAAAGAGGTAAAATTAGGGTTGGTGGCAGTGGGGTGGAGTAGAAGGGAGTGGAATGGAGGGGGAGGAAAAACGCATAAGAGAGATGAGGTAGATATAAAAGAAAGGAGAGAATAATTGGTGTCAATTTCTAAAAATAAAAAGTTTCGTGTTCACTTTATAATTAAAAAATTCAAACAAAGGGAGAGAGAAACAAACAAACAATAAATAATGCCACGTTGGGCGATTCCGTCCAGTTCTAGAAAAAAGGTCTCCTAAGGCATGCGTTCCAACGGTCAAGGTTTTATGTGATGTAAAAAGTAATTTGATGGCACGTTTAATGTAAAGTCCATTTTTCAGGGTGTATTTGACAATTTTCTCTATCTTTTTTGGTAGAAATAAAATTATATTTTTAATTAATTCTCTTGTATGTGTTCAAGTTTAACACAAAAAAAGAGTATATTCTCTCAGTATAATTATATTTTTCTTAATGAAAATCAGTCGTTCAATTCTGTTCCATTTCAGTGTACCAAACGTAATTGTAGTACTTGAGTTTCTTCTAATTATTTTTACATATCGAGAGCCTATTTGAGTCTTCTTCTATTAGAGGTGTCTCGCATTAAGCCGTAAAGACTCAAAGAATTGAAGACACGCTAGGTGGCTACGAGATCGGTCAAAAATAGAAATGGGCAATATATTTCCTATTTTCTAGGGATTTCATTGTATCTTTTAAATATTTGAAGAGTGAAATATTCCTATAAGATATTATGGATATTTCTAAGATATATTTAGATTATTTAAAAAGGGAAAATTCTAGGGGGATTCAGAATATCTTTGAGATATGGTGGGGTCTTATATCTATATATAGGAAATGATTATTGTACTCGAGTGAACAACGTTGCGAGGACGATGAGTGTTGAGTGAGATCTTTCGGGAATTCTCTCGGGAATATTTTCTCCATAACTCTTGGGTTTTAGAGTGGAAAGATAAGAGATTTGAGAGGTCAGAAAAGACTCTTCTCTGTGAGGTTCGGGTCTATAAGGGAGCTTGGAAAACATGAGTGATATCTTGGTTGTAGTTTCCGATTTTTCGATCTAGTGAATACTCTCGCTCTGTCCGTTGATGTTTCTCTCCGTTTGAGGGTGTTACTACGTATATTTGATGCCGTTATTTTTCGATTTCTCGCGATTTTAATCTCATTTCGATATATTTGGAACAACATCTTCTTTTCTTTCTTTTATCTCTCCCAATATATATGTACGGATAGCATCGTATGTATCATTTTCTATTGAAAAAGCTAAGGGATTCAAGGATATGGCATGATGATGGTCGTAGCTAGTGATGATATATTAGAAGTGACCCGATTATCATATTCCTGTAAGCCCATTCCTTTTGTCCTTTAGGATTCTTTTGTTTACAGTCGTCTTTTGACCAAAGCATCGCGTCCTTTGTGAGAATTAGTTCGCGACAAGTTCGCACAACACAAACGTTAACCTTAATAACTCATCATATACATATACATATATATTCATGCGAAATATTCTAAAATGCACATATATCAGAAAGCTGTAAATAATCATATTTATCTATTTCTAAAAGGATCTAACATCGTGCATGCCAGATTTGAGCTAAGGGTGATAGAATCGAGCGAGTAGAGGTTCAACAAGTTCATGATAGCTTCTCGACGAGTCGGGCCAGGAGAGTTACAAGCGTCTCGGTTGCTGTTGCTTTTTGACGCAATATATGGAAACCCTAGCTAGAGTGGTAGGACTTCCACTTGATCTCTAATTTTATTTGATTCCATATTCCCCACTATCTAATTAACGTGCCTTTAGGGCCCCCCCTTCGCCCCTTCTAATGCCCGTCGTCCCTTAAAAGTGGGGAACTTCCATAAGAATGCAAATTTCTGTGGACCAATCTCAATCCACCATAAAGTTCTTTAGGCATTTATAGTAATGAAAGTATAATAAGTACTATATATGATGTGAGTAGGCTTTACTATCTTAGTTGGGCACCTAAGGGGAAGGTTTAGCCTCCATTTTTCGATGATTAGGGCTTTGATCTAAAAGATCAACTGAATAAATAATGACTATGTATAAATATATATATGTGGGCACGCGCGCGCGTTATTGACCCTGGTCGTACTCATAACACGATCAACGGTCCAAATCCCATGAAACCCCCTCAGTAGAAGAAGGTTACCCTACCCCTGAAACTTCTCTTCGAACTTGGATCGATTTTTTTCGCTCCATGACAGGATAGTAAGCTCGATAAATTAAATATTTAGAGTTCAACTCGGCTGGTCTAGCGTGATGCTGTGTAATTTCATTCATTCAACAATGGAACAACTCCTTCAAAAAGATAGACATTAATTAAAAAGATGTGATTCTTGATGATAATATACATTAATTTATTGTATTATATATAGCATAATATAGCAAGCATCCATTTAGCCAAAAAAAAAAAAAGCAAGCATCCTATCTGTCTCTCAATTATAGTATATATAGATAGATGCTAACCTAGCTAAAGAATATGAGAGAAATTAAAGTAGAATCTCTCAAAGCATTAATTAGGAGCCTCTTATATATGATGATGACAGTGGAGCAATTTTAAAGATTGTGGGCTATCGATGGAGTTGTACCCGTTTGTGTATTTAGAAGGTATAATTGCCTGAATAGTCCGAAAGTTAGCTGACAAAAGTGATCCCTAAAGTAATATTTAATGAATGGCTACATTGCACCTCATTCTTTTCATCATCATATCTGTACGCACATATTTATAGATCTATATGCATCGTGTATTTTCTGGGTGATATTTGATATGAGACGTACATGTAGATACATACCATTTATTTTATGGGTGATATAATGCCCGTCATATAGTTGTATGCCATCGATAAGGACCATTCGACGAAATCTTGCAACAAGGTGGATTGGTGGCCCAACGGGAGTGCGTCTGACTCTAGATTAAAAAGGTTGCATGTTCGATTTGCCCGTCATTTCTCCTCTATTTTTCTGCTGCAGTAAGCTCTTGATACTGTCGTCTCTGCAGAGGTTGAAAGGCTCAAATATGATATCATTCATGTCGATGCTCGTCTTGTCCGGTGCTTCGATATACAGTAATTGACTACATACATAAGTCCCTAAACCATTTGACTATGTTCTAAGGGAAAATGATGTCGCCATGACAATCTTCCATCCCGTGCATATTCATTCCAATACCAGGCTTGAAAAAATGAACAAGATACCGGTTGCTCATGAGATGGAATATTTCGAGACCGTGGGAATAGGCAGTTGCTGATCCTGCCTCTGAGATTTGATGTTGCCATGGTAACGCAAAATCCGGAATGGTCCTCAAGAGAGGAATGGTCCTTGACGAGAGGAACGCACTGACCCTCAAGGTTGGCTCCAGTAGGAAAAATATAAGTGGGTGAGACAGAGAATACCTATATTGCATTCACTTTCCAATTGTAATCATATATACAAATTTTTACTTCTATTTCTTTCAAATGAATCTTTTGCGTTACGCACAGCATTGCTCACTATGAACTGGGGATATTCCAAAATGATCGTGCAATTCAGCAGGCATACTTTCCGCCTGGCTGTGCCTTCCAGTGTTTGTCCATCAATCATTCATCATCAGTGTCTAGCTCAAGGCCCTCTGCGGCTAAGAGTTGGCCGATTACTTTCTTCTTTTCCTCCTCCGCCTTCTTTCTCATCAAGTCTCTCTTCTTTAAGACAAGCGTATGTCGTTTCAGAGTGCTGTTGAAGAGTTCTCTTGATGCCTTCTTTTCTTTTGCGAGTAGTCTCTTTTCCTCTTCGGGATCAACCTAAACAGTGAAGGGCTTGTTATCGTAATGACTTTTAAAAATTCAAACAATGCGACTACCTAAATATTACCAGTTTGCTGATCAAGTTTAAAAAATTACAAAGGCATCAGGTCGACAAGTCATTGTAAGACAACTACTAGTGTAGAGAAGAACTGCAGGAAACTTCAGCCAAGAACTGTGCGAAATGTAGGAGGAAAGTGGAGTCCAGAGAAAAACTTTCTTCTTAGTTTTCAGTTAAATTATAGAAATACCTTTGAACGCGAAAGACGGCGTGCTCGAAGATTCATCTCAAGCTGCTGCTGTTCAGCCCAAGCTGCAATGGCCATATCGCCACGCTGATCAAAAGCTTTTCGCTTTTTCATAAGCCACTCCATCCACGCTTGAGATGCCTGGAGAAGAAGGGGGAGGATGAAACATCCGTCTCGTTCAATTGCAACCAAGAAAATAACAAAGTGAATGATCCAGGCAATCTCCTTAACCTAAGCTCACTACTTGCACAAGAATGAGGTTAAATCCGCCAACTGATGATGCTTTCCAAAATCAGATTGACCAAAAAACAATCTAACTACAGGATTATGAAGATTAAAAACTCTGATCTGAATCAATGCATGTACAAGGTACAGAGAAAAAAAACATATAGGGGATTAAGAGGAAAAGTTGCGCTATATGTCTCAGCATCCCAATAAGAATGATCTCATCATATCAGACTTCCTTATATTTCAAGTGGCGAGAGAGTGGCAAAGAAAACAAACGAGTGGAACATAGATCTTGCCTTCATAGGGTTAACTCGATTATCCATATCGTACTGCCTCCGTTTCTCGTCATCTATAAGCAATTCATAAGCAGCCTGAATCTTAATGAATCTAGCTTCTGCTGTTTCCCCTTCTTTGAGTGTCCCTCTGCCGTCGTAAACTTGACAAGGAAGACTACATCAGTTCACGTACCCAAGATTACCACTAACAAGGAGCAATGATAAGGTTTTTCTATCGAGAAAGAGTCTACTTCATAGAGAAACTCGAATTAACAGCTGATACAGACAAGAACAGCAACACTGTCAGTATTCCCTCAATTTTCATCTTTCATATTATGATATAGTCAGAGCTAATTATACAGTAACATTATATTATTAACGCAACATCGTTCAGACAGAGGAACTAACCATCCGGATGATAATACTTGGCGAGGCGTCGATAGGCAACCTTTATCTGCTCCTCATCAGCATCCCTTTCCAGCTCTTTTAACATGAAAAAAAGAAAAGACCCTTAGCTACAATGTTTTGAGTTTTTGACCCATTTGAGCAGGAAAAGGAAAAAAGAAGAAGAAAGAAGCTAATCCTTATGTATTTAATTTCTTATTGCTAAAAAAGAAGTCATTTCCACCAAAAAACTACAATAACTATTCAACCAAATAATCGAGAGCAATACCGAATCGATCAGCAACATCGAAAAAACTGCCCTTCGGAGCAGCAACAGGAGTACTCAATCAGAAGATCTAAGCGTTGGAAGCAGCTCACAGAATCAATTGTTGATGAGCAAAGTAAGTACCAAGAGTCTCGTAGGGAGATTTCTCCTCCGTCCAGTTCGATGCCCTAGTCATGGTCCTCCTCTGGTTCAGCCGAAACGACCTCAACCTCTGCTCAACCACCCTAAGTGGACGCCGCGAGTCCACCTGGGGAGACGCCACAGACGAGGGAGGCGACGGCGATTTCAACCGAGGCTCAAAATTTGGATTCTGAAACGGAACCCCGGTCAAATACCCCACTTGGTGCCTGCAACAGACAAAGGAAGCAAACATCGTCTGCGGCCGACACAGAGTTCTCAGATTGCTCATAGCTCCCCAACCCAATCAATAATCAATCACTACAGTCTTCGGAATCAAACGTTAGGGTTTCCGTCGGAGCTACTATCAATCAGTCAACGACGAAAAGAAGAAGAAGAAGAAGAAGAAGAACGACGACTACAACAACAACAACAACAGCAGAGGGAATCTATAACTGAATCTCTTTTTTCTTTTTTCTTTTTTTAATTTCTTTCATTTTTCCTCTTTTCCGGTATTTTCCCGGGTAATTTGTGGACAGTTGAGGAACCGCGGCAAGCCCAATTTACCATTTTGCCCCAGCGTTTCTTGCTGAACTACGACTCTATATCAATCCGAGTGGTTGTCCGTCTTTCAAGAAAAACCATTTCACGGTTAGTCAGACAAAAGGAAAACGTTCTACATGCTCTCCACAAAATTGTTTTCTAGGATGTCTGATCTGCTCGCCGGGAGACGCCCGAACGGGGCTTATGCCTGACTAGGAATCCATTGGCAGTCGACCCAAGACTTATTGGCAAGTGCTTTAAAAATAATGAGCACCAAACACGAAAGGAGTAGTAGTTACAAAGATCAATAATAAGCTATATATACAATACCAGAAGGCAATAGGATACTCATTACTCCCCTACTGTACAACATTTCATTACCAGCGATTCCCTTCATATTTACAACATCGCAACCTACAGAATTTCGCAAAATTACGACCGACTTTAAGCATACAGCCTACACTGCAAAAGCCGTGAAGGCTCCCATTCTTTCGTGCTGTCTCGGCATAAATACACGGGGCTGACTGCATCATGTAACAAATGAGGTCTAAATTTTAAGTGATTGTGTGGAATCACAAGGGCGAGCGGCCCAGAGGGAGCTGAGAGCACGTAATCGATGGAAGTACTCTCCCAGAGCGAGCAAGACTCGGGCTGCTTGCCGGGTCGTTAAGATCCGGGACATGCGCAGCATCGTCTGCTGCCTCAGGTGATCTGCCTGCTTCAAACAACGGAAAATTCAATGTTTTTAAAGATCTTTCATGGTCAGACTGGGTCTAGGCAAGAATTGCTCCGCGAAAAGAAAATATAATTAACCGTTGCCAGATTTTCAGTTACCTGACTAACAAAGTTCTCTAAGGCCTCGAGCTTCTCCATTGCTGCAGCCACCTGAGACCCGAAGTTTCCCGCTCCCAACTGATTAGCGGCCACTTCCTGGGCTAAAGTTTGCTGAAGTTTGTCCATCCCTTGCGACAGTGCGTCTTCGGCTTGCTGAGATGAATGACGCAGGTTGCATACACCCAGTAATTGCTGCTCAGTCAAAGTTTCAATCTGTGGTATTAGAACCTGCAAGAATTCAATCACTAGCCGTCATGTCCATTGTGCCCAACAAAGTTCTCTATGTTTTATGCTCAAACTTTGGATAATCAGGAACTGATTATTTAAGAATGAATATTACGTTCAAGAGCTCTGACGGGCGGAATCCTCCAATCCAGAGGAAAAACCGTTCTGCAGAGGTTCTCCAAGTGCCCGACATCAAGTAGAACACATCAGCCTTTGCAGCGTCTGCTTTCATTCGGAAAAGATCCTGATAATGTTTCAAGCCATTATCAACTAGTAAACGAAGCTCGACATCTCCTACTTGGGCTTGGAGTGCACTTCTTAGCTCGCACATCTTTCTGTGCTGTTCTTCGACCCAGTGCACATATTCCATCTCAAAGGCAGCAATCCCTGCAAGATTTGGAGGCGTAATTTCACTGACGACGGAAAATAACTAAAAGCAACTTAACTTACATTCGAGCTTAACATTTCACAGGGATGTTAAATATATAAAGGGATAAGAGATGCTATCCAAATTATAATATATTTCACCTTTGAAGGTGGTGACTCATAAGATAAATCAACAGTACTAAGAATTTGTTGTGGTTATAATGTTGCAGAACTTAAATATTAGCACAACAGATCCTAAAAGTAACACATGATTTACGAACCTGGGTTCATCGTTCTTGAGAATCCAAGGCCCGTATCTATCCCATTACCAAGGTACATGCCCTTCACAAATATTCAACAGTTTGTTAAATATACATCAAATATTCCCGTACTTCTCATAATGGAAAATCTAAGTCTGGGCTCAATTACTGCAGGATATCGGAAAAACCTGGTGCCTAGCTTTGTTGAGTTCCTGTTCCAATTGTGCCAGCTTCAGACGGCTTGACTCCAGCTGTTGTACGTAAGCCTACAAGATTACACTGAACTGTAATGAACTTGCACAGGCCTCAAAATAAGAATTCTACTTTCCTTTAACCCAAAAAAAAAGAGGAATTGGTTGCTGCATCCATTCCTCTCTACCTTTTTCCGAAGCCGACTTTTGCGAGCAGCTTCACGGTTCTGTGCTAGACGTCTCAGTACCTGTGCAAACAGCATTGGCCATTATACAAGAGATTGCATAATATGCTATTGCAGACTGTCGAAAGTAGGATGTAATAAGTCGGCTTTAGGCATAACGAGTCAGTAGCTAAACCATCATGAACCCATCAGTATGAACATAATACAAAGAACATTGGTCTGGTTTTCCTAACTGTATCCAGTTGAAATGCTTTTTCCTTTTATATGGAAAAGAAAGAATTGTGTTTTGACTTATCCAACCATTCATATTAGTAGAAGGGAAGATCTTACAGAGTTATATGTACTCAGCTTAGATCAATTGGTCTCGAGGTACATAGCAAATTAGCTAATGTAAGTCTTGACCTTCAGTAATAAGTCAATGATTTATGTAGGAAGAAGCTCATGCAACAATAAAAGATATTTTGAATTTGCTCAACATTTTTGTCCCTTTAACAGAAATATGAAATTGGCTCCTTCAATGCAGAAAAAAACGATTCAATCAAATCACCTTATCAGGTTTGCTAGCTTCTTGATCGTATCTGGAATTCTCCACCGATTCATGTGGAATATACTCATACTGCTGGAGAATTAAATTTATTGAAAGGCTGAATTAGAACCCTTTGAATAAAAGATAATGTTGGAGGAGAAATTAATAAATGATAAATCAGCAAGCTCCAATTTATAGTTTTCACCTTCTTGTCCAAACTAGAGTCTGCAGGTACAATCATTGGTGCATCCATGATCGGGCTCTTGTCACCTTTGAAGGCTTCTCCCCACGAACCAAACTGGTCTAGAGGCTCGTACATGCCCAGCCTTCCTGGGGCAGCAAGATGGGTTAGAGGAGAATTCATAACTGCACGAAAACAGGTAAATAAGTTAGCAAAAGGAAGTTCATAATTCATACCATGTTATAGAAAGGGAAAAAAAAAAAAAAAAGCGGAGCGGGGCGCGGGGGAGGGGGGAGGGTGAAAACAGGCAGAGCATATACATATGAACCAAGAAGAGATTGGATACGGAAAATAATGTATTGAATTTAAACAAAATCATCTTTTATATAGGAGACTTCACCAAACAAAGTTGGAATTATATTGTCAAGATTAAGCAGACGCACTAACAATCATATCCGTAGTGCCGAGTTAATCAAGGCAACTTTGATCTAGTTGGACTATAAAATTTAGAGGGGAATAAAAAACTGTATATTGATTCTCAAGAAATGGCAGGTGCAGAGTGCTAACATAACAGACTGCAGAATCATTGGCTAAGACGAATTCTTTTTATTATTTACGGATTCAAGATATCATCCCATAACATCTCCTTCTCCATGAAAAGCTCATGAGATGAGATACAAAAACATTTTCAAATAACATCAGGACTTCCAGGTGTAGGTTCTTCATGGACAAACAGTATCTCAAAAGTGGAACAGAAGAATAAGTACTTATTTTTTAATGGTATAGAATGGGTAACTTTCACTAATCCAAAAAAGGGGGCACTAAGAGGATACCGATCATCAGAATCGTCACAGTAAGAGAAAACAAATTGGAAAAGGGGTTTCAAGAATGCGATAGCGAATCAATCATGTCCTCCAAAGCATGTAAATTTAATCGGTAGCAGCACGAAAGTACGGATAGCAGGCACTAAGCTGTACAGTGGAGTAACCTGCCACGGATTTTCTCCCACTCCGCGTTTCACGACCATGTCACACAGAGCAGTAGGGACAGGAAGCAGGACAGAAACCAGGAATCTCCACAAAGCTCAGGACATTCTGAGGAACAGAAAAAGGATTCAGGGTTAAGGAAACAAAATTAGGCGAGTCTCCATCTCATCATTCTGGGAAGTGGTAAGAGCACACAGAACATGAGATCACACAAAACAGAAAAGAGAGATATGGAGGAGGAAACAGTTTCAGAAAAGAGGAACACAGGATCCTTTTTCTTGAAGTTGACCCATTTAAGCTCGTTTCACACTAGAGACGCTACGAGTCCCAAAATAAAAACTTTTCCTTCTGTTATTACTCCCCAAATTCCTCAGCAAACAAGCAGAGCAGCTCGAATTACCTCTCGATGATGGAAGCCCAAGCAGAGCAACCTCAAAGCACGAAGAGTTGTTTTTCGAACTCTCAGAAACTCTTTCCTACTCCTCTGATCATCACCCTTAAAAGCAACAAGCACGAACCACATCACCCCCAACCAAGCATTGACAATATAAAACCAACTGGGCTAATAAAGGAAAAGGAAACAGAAGCAAAAGGAAAAGAGACACAGAACAGAGCCAAAAAAAATGATTGTTTTTTTTCCCCCCTTTTTTTTGCTCTGTGTTTGTGGGCTCAAGGAGGGGAGGGGAGGGGAGGGAGGGAGGAAGATGTTTGACAAATTTGGCGAAGGATTATGTGCCTTAAATCGAAATGGGGGCGTCCCTCCCCCCTTATTCTTATTCTGTTCAGGTCCCTGTCATCTCATGTCCTCTGCTATCCGTCACAGTAGCATCTTCCGCTGACGTCATAGTCGGAACAACATTTTTCCCAAAAAAAAAATCAAAATTAATTTCGCAATCTAATTTTAAAATTTTAATTTTAACTTCAATCATTATATAATAAAAATAAACAATATAATTATTATAATAATTATTATTATTTTTGAATATTTTTAACTATTTAATTTAATTTTTAATAATAAATTTTCTTAATTATTCATTACTTTTTTCACTATTTAACAATATAATAATTATTTTTTTTCAACAATTCATTACTTTTTCACATTTTTTCTTATAATTCAACATCACAATCATTAAAAACCAATTAAAATCAAAACTCAACTCAATTCTAAAATCAAATACACTAATTCTTGGGGGGCATGCTTTAATTTGGACTATGTGAGCTGTCTGTCTGTCTCTCTCAAAATGGCTCTCATGAACATGCCCTTTTTATTCTTCCCTAGTTGATATGCATCTTTATGTTGAATCATGTTCTGATTGAGCTTTCAAATATTACTTTTCTCGAGGGCAATATCGCCTATATATCTAAACCCGAGCCATAGATGAGAAGAAAAGACTTGATAAGTTGGTAATGTTCATAGCCACTGGTTCTGGGGACCAGTCGATTTACAGTGTCAATATGTCACGATGTCCAGTTCTCTTTGCAGGAGGATGATAGAGGCCATATGTTAAATGTTCCACTGTATTTTATTAATTATATGATGACTCGTCGTTTATAATATGAGCAAAAAAAAAAAACGACAAAATTTAGCAAAAAAAAAAAGACAAAATTTATAGATTGTAGCAAAAATACATTGATGACTTATAATACCGACACAAACCTTTCTAATATACCGACATAAACCCTTGTATACGAAGTAAAGGGGAAGAGGATATGCTACCGATCGATGTACGTCGACCGTGACCCTCGATACGGATCGAGTAAAGGCAAATAGACAAGTGGAAGTAATCAAGGTTGGAGATGAGAGTTAAAAGTAGGAAGGAAAGGTTGCTACGCGCAAATGCTTGATCACTGATATGCCAGCCTTTTCTTTCCTATGTTGCATAACTGCCGCTCGCAACCAAGAAGAGTCACTTTCTTTATCAAAAGATTGGATTGAATTTGTTATCACAGACGTGCATGTCCCCCTCCCATTACACAATACGCTTTAAAGTGCAAAGTGCAAACGATATCGTTCCGTCTTCGAGACGGTTATGCGTAGCCAATCTCCAAGTTTCTCAGCTGATGGGCCGATCAATGGTCAGTATTAGTATAGTAGACGGGACGTGAATTCTATTTTATTTCACCTGCGATGCAGTCATCATTTAAGCAAGCGCCTCAATTTCACCATGGTAATTATTTGTCCGATGTTATATTTTCTAAAATTCATAAATCCTTTTCTTTTTAAATAGGAAAAATACGTATGATTCAGAGTTTTTTTTTTTCATGGCCGGGATGTTTGGATTTCGTCCAACTAATCACCGGGACTCCGTGAACTCGAGTGATACATGGAGCGGGTAATCACACTAAAAGCGTTCCAATGGTTCTAAGGAATCTCGAACCCACGATTGAATGAATACATGAGCTCTTTCTTAACCATTAGATCAAACACTTTAGAGTTTCATATGATTCAGAGTTGGACATGTATAGAGTGATCAAATGGACGGGCTAAAATGAAAATTAAGCCCATATCTTTCGTCCCTTTTCCCAGATGATGATGATCCAGCGCATCAAAAAGGGAAATTAGGTTTCGGAAGGAGTTAGTTCACTTTTGCTTTAGTATAATTGTCTCAGGGTGGGGGAGTTTTATTCTTTTTATCATTTCTTTTTTTCCTTTTATCAAGTCGACAAATTATTACGTAGCCAATTTTTAAAAATTTTAAAATTGAATGGATATTTACAAAAATTATAAAAAAAACAAATTAATTGGATAAAAAAAGAAAGAGAGAGAGAATGGAGGGTGAAAGAGAGAGGAGGGAGAAAATGATGAAAATGGATGGCACAAAAATAGTTGGAGAAGTACTATAGAAATTCTATAGTTTTACGTTTTATGAATTTCAATCATATAATTTTTATTTTGCAAAATCAATCCTCTAAAGTTGATTCATAGCATACTTTTGGTCCTATCCATTACTGACCATCATGGAGCTACTAATGTGGACTTCATGGCATTAATTTTGTCCATGTGATGACTTGTCATTGGCTAAAAATTTAAAATATTAAACAAAAATAAAAAATCAAAAACAAATAAATTAATTAAAAAAAATTGAACACCCAGACCAGTCCTAGGGGCTAGGTGTTAGCCAGACAACAATGACTAGATTAGGGACTCCCTTTAAGGTGACCTTGGCCGCTCCGCAAAAACAGAGAAAGGGAAAGGGAGTGGTTGTCGAAAGGGGAACCCTCTTGATTTGGGCCCCATCCCCTCCATCTATTGTCAACGAGAAGGATGGGTGGTTGGAAAGGGAGCCTCCTCGATCTAGGTCTCCCTCCCTAACCTCTCGATTTGGGCCTCCTTCTCCTTCCTCCCTCTAGAGGGAGCGGAAGAGAGCCAGATCGAAGGGCTCCCCTATCGGTCACCCTTCCCTCCCGGTGGCCTCAAACAGCCTCCGGCAAGCTCGTCGGGAGGGAGTTGTGACTGGCTCGTCATGAGGGAGGGATGACCGGTAGGGAAGCCCTCATTATCTATTTTTTAAAAATTTATTTTATTTTGTTATTTATTTTTTAACTTATTTTATTTATTATTTATTTCTTTTTAATTTTGAATTCTTCTTTAAAATTTTTAATTTTAAACCAATAATAAGTCGCCACGTGGATAAAACTAATTGCTTCAAGTTCACATCAACTGTTCTGTGACGGTCGGTAACATATAGGACCAAAAGTGTGCTAAGAAGTAAACTTAGGAGTAGGTTTTGCAAAATAAAACTTATAGAACTGAAGTTCATAAAACATAAAACTTATAATACTTTTACTGTGTTTCTCCATTTGAATTTACTATTTATTTTCTTTAACTTCCTATCCATCAAGTAGATTTTTATTTTTATTTATATATTGTAATAAGCATTCCCGTAAGGAAGAAAATTATACCAATTGTTTTCTTTCTTCCTTTGTAATAATCTGGTATAATATCAATTAGACAAATTACTACATACTTTTAGAACATGATATAATATTTTCCACTGCACGGAAAAATAAATATTGCATTTTCATATACATATTAAATTCCTTAAAATATAAAACAAATTCCATATGATCTTATATAAATAAATATACATAAGGAGTTATATATAATCACTCTAAATTAATTAACATCCCGTATGCTTTAAGACAAGAGTCTCATAAATCTTTTAATAAGCATCTTTCTCTTTATGGCTCCCATGAGAAATGGAATCTGAGAGGGATATTTATTTTTAAAAGAATTTCTGGCCCAACAATTTATGGGAACCGTAAGATAACATATAAAAATATCGGGATGAATCTTATGGAACACCGATGATTGATAAAAAGGTTTTTACGTTTTGGACTGACTTTGCTTTATACCCTTTTTTTTTTCTTTCTTTCTTTTCCTTTTTGTGACCAATGCTTTATATCAAATGGCAAAAAAGATTGTATACACAAAGGGCACGCAAAGTGAACCCCTACAAAAGCCATTATACTGCTACACTGACTATAGGAGGATCCACAAAGGAATCAAAGGAAATTGACGGGCATAATTGATTGAAATACAATACCACCGAGATATATATCGGGGTGAACTTGCCGTTTACGAGGAAAACCTCTCCAATCTCATTGTAAACGGTCCGCCAAGTTGCCTGACATGAATCGGCCCGTCCTCCTTTCACAGAAGTCCTAAGCATTATGTACTTTTCTTTTCCATAAAACTACAATAATGCTAATATATATATGTCCTCAAAAAAAAAAACGCATATTAATATGGTCCTTGTCATTGACTGGTACTTCTTCGGAAAGACTAAGAAGTTACGACTTAAAAGAATGAAGAAGTCTACGTCAAAATCTGAACGGTTTTGATGTAGAGGTGTAAACGAGTCGAGACATCCACGAATGGTTCGGACTCGACTCGATGAAAGCTCGCTTCCGATCGCTCTTATAAAACTCGGGCCTGGCTCGGCTCGAGCTCGACAGTTAAACGAGCCGAGTCGAGCTTAATGGTATTCGGCTTGTGAAACTCATAAACCTAAACGATCTTTTTATTTATACATATTCTTATAGATTTATATATATATTATGAGTTATTACAGTAGACCAATCCAAGCTCATGCGAGCTCGAGCTCACGAGCCTATACGAGCTCACGAGTCTTATACAAGTCGAGCTCTGCTGGCGTGGCGAGCCTATACGAACCAAGCCAAGGCTTCGTTAAATACAATGAGCCAAGCCCAAGCTCAAAGAGTTAGGCTTGTGTGAGCTCGAGCTCAAGCCTGGGGTCGCGAACTAATGAACAAGCTGAGCTTGAGCTTAGCATATTCGTGCCCGGTTTGGCTCATTTGCACCCATAGAGTCAATAATTATATATGTTCACATCAACGCCAATTTTTTTTTGAAATTCTTGAATTCAAATCTTGATCATGAATATAGAACACAGGCCGGGCCCTTTCCTAGATCTAGCTAGTCGGAACTGGGAGTATTGCACGAGGGATTTGCTAAGGTACAAGATTATAGTTTTAATTAATGAAAAAAAAAGATTAAGTCACAACATGCTAATTAAATAAAGAAAATTAGAGGGAGAAAGACAGGTGTGGATTTCATGGTGATATACACATTTAAAATATCATAATAATCTAATCAACTAAGATAATAAAATTGTTTGGGATGATTCCTGAAATCTGTCACGGAAAAGAACATAATAGTTATTAATATCGACAAGTTGAGGGGTATGTGTGTATGTATGTGGAATACCCCATGACTAAGGATCCTCCCTCCCTTTTCCAGTTACTGGACCTGAAAATGGCGTAAAGAATCAAAACATCTCATACTTTTGAGAGGGCAACATAAAGTTCAGGACCTGCTGTTTTTTCGATCTTTTGTTTGACTCATCTGTTCTTTTTTAATCCATCGATCGATCTTTGTCAAAAGGTTGAGAATCTGACGATCAACAACTTGTTCTTTCGGGAGATATCTGTCATATATATGATTGATGCCGTATCCAACTCTTCCTTATTTGATGATGTTTAATCTCAATAAGATTACGAAACTCAAACTCGTCCTGTGAAAAGGCATGAAAGTTTCTCTAGATAGTTGTCAAGGACGGTGATCCAAATGTGCTTAATTTGAGACCCATCATGTATGTGCAAAACCAAAACGTACAGAATCTGGTACATGTTATGCCTGCCTTTCCGTTTAGGTGTCCTTCCAGATCTTCCGACATTCTTGTTCTTCCATTTTGACCTCTTGGAAAGTTATTAATGAAATATAAAAAATTGAAATAAATTACGTCGCTACTCCCAGTAATTTCATTATAGAACAATGACACCACGTGACACCCCGTTTAAAAAAATTGACGTTCCCCATAATTGTCATTGTCATTGTCTCGTAACCAAATTAAAGAGAATATACGTGGAATTTAGTCTAATTTCTATTGCATTGATACATTTCCATGCAATGTGTTGGTGTGTATCTAGTTGTATTCCCGAGATTTTTTATGATCGGTATAATTTATAAGCCCACCCAAAATACACACCACATGGTGGTGCGACCAGAAGGTCCCCTATATGGAGAGTTCCAATTGGATGCCACAGAAATGGAAATTCAATTCCGTACAGGGGATCGAACATGAGAGCATGGTGGGGGTAGAGATTCTCACGTGCCAGATTCTTCAAGTAGGATTCACATCCATTCGTTCATGCTATTGAAAAGTTTCCAGCACCACAAGATCTTGTTTCTTGTACATGACTAAATCTATGCAGAAGGGGACATACAAACATTTATTTATACCTCTTCGTTGAAGAACACGATGATACAAAGAGTATTGTTCTATATTGACGCGAGTACATCGAGATTATTGAAGCTGTATCATTTTTAATGCCCCATGGCATGAGGTTCATTGGATAGTTAAAAGAGCAAAATGAATTAGGAAGCAGAGGATGTAATTAAGGACTCGCAGTCGCAGAGGATGTGAGGACTCTGCTCTAATAATTAGCCTCTCCCTCTATTTACTAATAAAATTAACATTCCTTTCTTATGGTAGATATATAATTAGATATATATCGCTTTTCAACCATTTTTTTTTTATTTCAGTATAAAATTGATCCTATGAAAGCTTACTGACCTTTACATCGATCCCGACTGAAAGCGAAATCAAACCCGGACCTATTAACAAAATGTTTCCATATGCCATTATATTCAACATAAAGGTGTATACATGTTCAGTATGCCGAGTCAGGTCATGCAACAATTTGATCCGATAGCATAGTGAAGAAACTGAGCAAAATGATGCATGTGTTGACTACAGCAAATTGTTCCTTCATCACAACCATACATAAATTAGTCATCTTTTTCCCAATAGCAGCAATCCAAGAAAGTAGAAATATGAGCAACTCCCACATTCTCCTTCTCCTTCTCCTTCTCCTTCTTTTGCATCATTCAGTCCGTACAAGGGGCAATCCTGTCGGAATTTTGAGTTTCGGACATCCAGTGACCCGCACTTCCTTCAGGTCTTCAAAGCTGATGGTTCCATCAATATCCGCATTCCACACGCTCATTAGCTCTGGCAAACTAAACAAAGACAGCTCTCTCAGCAGCATCTTTATTACGGGATCATGACGATGCTCTCGGATGTCGAACAGTACTTCCAGTGAACCACAATGATCTATACTCAGTTTCTTCATATTCCTGAATCTTTCAAGAGTAGTTTTGGGCGAAAATATTCTCTTCAGCTTTCCACAATGATAGATCTTGACGTCCCTCAGTTTATCAAATGACTTCTCTGCGAGTAAGTCATGCCATATCACGCTCAAGCTGTCCAGGTCAGAAAGCACCAGTATTTCCAAGCTAGGGAAAAGAACCTGCACTTTGCATTCAACTCTATTATTACTGCGCGGACAAGATTCAATCCTAAACAATTCTTCCTCCATTCTTTGCACGAAATAAAACTCAAAACACATATGGAAATGGATGCACTTCAATTTCAAGTAAATGTGACCATGGAACAGTAGAAATTATTCCAATCATGAACAAATCAAGTACAATCATCAAGTTAGTTTCCGTTTCCAATGAAGTTGCCAAGAAGAATTACCTTGCGGCGATAGATATATATTAAAGCATTTAATGTAAAAAAAAAAGAAAAAAGAAAAGAAAAGAAAGAGCATGTACTATATATATGCTAGGAAATTTGGGATTGAAACTCACCATTTCACTGAAGAAAGGGATGTCAATATCACCACTATTTGTGCATGCTTCTTCACTGTTTTCACCCATCGTATCCGCTGCTTTCTCTTTCAGGTGAGGAGAAGTGAATGCCCTCATTTCAGGACAGTTTTTTATGGTCACGTTCATCAAAGATGGATATTCAGTGAAGCAGTTTTGTGAGCAGAAGCTAACCAACATGGGCAAGGAGTCTAGAGTTATATCTCTCAAAAGCCTGATGGTGATAGGATTTCTCGCTTTCTCCTCCTCTGCAATCACTGCCTCCAGAATCTCACAGTCCCTAATCTCAAGTGTTGCAAGGCCCGGGAGTTCCGCCACCATGTTTGGGGTGAGTATGTTCTTCAAAGAGCGACAATTCTCAACTCTCAGAGTTGTAATGTTCGTGAAATGGACCCCTGATGACAAGGATGTCAGCTTGGGATGACGTCGCCCACTCCATATCTGCTTCATGTTGTCATTGTGTTGCATATGCAGTGTTTCCACCTTGGGAAATGTTCCCTGCCAAGATCATGCAAAACTTATATATCACAGCTTATAAAAATTGGAAGATCACCAGGTGCGTGCTTCATCATTCATAATCCCAGCCCATTTGATGATCTCGTTATTCCTATTCCGCTCATCTAGTAAGTATTGATAATTTTCATAATCTAGCGAAGAGAGAGGGTCATTGGAAGCCTGTACCTACAGAGGTTGTTCAGCTGGATTGTCATTACTGGTTACTGCTTTGGATTTCTTTGAGTCAAAAGCAACCATGTTGCTGTTAGAGATCATCAAATCTTCCAGCAAGGGCCGTCGAGAAATAAATTTGCCTGGGTAGAAGCTTTTGAGCTGTGGCAGGTCCGAGAGCACCAGTTTGGCAGCTCGAGGGAAAACGAATTCCAGGGTACCGGCCACTTGCACGCTTTCATCTTTCGCAACAATTACCTCTAGGCTGGATTCTGCTACCACAAGCTCAACAAGCTGTTCGAGAGCTTTTGCCACAGAGACATGGAATAGATACCCTAGGTTTCTACATCTCATAACTGAGACTGACCTTAGATTCAGAAAGCTGAGGATCTCTCTTGGGTCCGCTCTCCATATGTGCTGCAAATTCGCCAAATCATCAAGAGACAACTCTCTCAGTTTGGAAACCTCTACCGGGCTAGGAAGATCAGAACCGGCATTCTCCTCTGTGTCATAGACCACTTCCAATGCACCGCAACTTGTTATTGTCAGAACCTCAAGATTTTGAAATGAACGCACTGTGCCGGGGGGGAACAAGGTCACCAGTTTATCACATCCTTCTACCTTGATTTCTACAAGTTCGCTGAGAGAATCTGCAGCGACTTGAGAGTGCCATATTGTACTCAGGCTGTCCATGTGTGAAATCCCCAATGTCTCCAAGCAAAGAAAGGAAACCTGCAGCATGCAGCGCACAAATTGTATCTTCTTTGGAAATGATTAAGATACCGAGGAAGTGTACATCTACAGTATGCGCTTACGCTCTTAGGCTTAAATAAAGTGAGAATCCGCAGGCTGTGCAAGAATAATTTTAGATTCTCTTTGATAGTTACTACTAGAGGTAATGTGTCCGCGCTACGTGCGGAAATAAACATAAGAAATACAAGAAAATCAAGTAGGTATCTGGACAACTTATAACTTACTTTAGTAGGAAAATAATTGCAAAAGAAAAAAAAATTGCAACGTGATAATAACAGAGTAAAAAGAGGGGAGGAAGAGAGATTATGGGAGAAAAAAATAGTGAAGTGAGAGTGAGCGGTAAATAGAGTGAGGGGGCAATTACCCCTTTAGACATTTGACCTCTTTTGTAACCGAAAAAAAAGTGAGGGGCAGTTATTATTTTGAATTACCTTCATAATTCTAGTAATTAATGATTCATTTATACTATATATATTAATATATAAAGTTAACATCTTTCTTTTTGGTGTCACTTTTTTTTTCCAAAATGTCCATGATAAATTCTCTCTAATTAATTAAAATCATTATATTTTCGAGAATTTAGTAATTTCTTGAAATAACTTCTAAATCTACTTACCCATTTTCGCCTTCACCTCCCGCTTTTCTCTCTATTTTTCTTACCCGTCCTCCTTCTTATTTTATTTTTTATTTTTTCCCTAATCATTTATCTCTCTCTCTCTGTTTTTTTCTTTTTGTCCGCGTGTAGCATGAGTGCGTTGTCTGGTATCAATTAAATTATAAATAGCGTGGGTAATTCCAGCAATGAAAAGTGAGATTAAAAGCTTCTTCGAGTTTTATAATAATAATAATAATAAGATGAACATCATCGAAAAATTTGATGATTTTGATACGATGATCATGATGTGATGGCAAATAATTAATTACTGATAATAAATAATTATCTTAGAGAACAAAAAGAATTAATAAAGTGACGTCCAGGATAATTATCTTTGAAAAATAATTGTTTACTCAGATTATTAGTAAATTAAGTCAATGAAAGATAATACTATTTGGGATGCATGGCAGGAAGTCGCATACGAGGTGCTTTAATCATTTGCCACATCAACAAAAGTATGAATGCCAAGTCTAAAAATCAATTTAATAAATGATTTCAAATTCCTTATTATTTTGTATTTTTTTAATTTTCATATATATCTTATCTTTTGCGTGATCATGAATATTTTCACAGTGTTTGTTCAGATTAAACTGTTTTATATATGTCTTATTATTTATTATTTCGTTACTCATCAGCTTGTATAATGCCACATATACTTGGTGGCATGGACAAGGAAAAAATGGCCGATTTGCACCAAATATGTAAAATGGACTAAAAATTTTAGAATTAATGTAGCCAAATTTCTTCACTAAAAATTGGAACTCAAATTTTAGAATACTTATAAAACTTCCAATGCAATTATCCATGAGTCACATGTTGTGAATACCTACATAATACTGGAATTGCTTCTTACTATTACTAGAAAAAAAAAATTTAAGTTTGTTTCTTTGTGCGCCCTTTGATTAACTAGCAATAATATTATAAGTACATATATTAATTTATACAAATCCAATTTACAGTAAGTTTTTGGATTTTATATAAAATATTATCAGATGATATTCAAGCCAACATATCTTCCTATGTTAATTTTTTTAATTTACAATTATTTACATTATAAATTCAATTATAAATCATATGGTATCTTCTTACTCAACCCTCTTTCATCATTATTTTTGCACCATAATCTTAAATAAATCAGCAAATAAATAAATTTTGATATTCTTATAATTATAATTATTTAGTTATGTCAAGTACCAAATTTGCTCTATATCTATTTTATATACAATGTATAATTTTGGTGTCCTATATTACACTTCATATCATTTCAAAAAAAATCAAGTTATTAAAGATCATAATGCCATGCATTTGGATGCATGAGAGAATTTTTCATGTTATTTAATAAGAAAATTAAATTGCTGCAATTTTAGGTGTATTTATTAAGTGGAAGTTTTAGAGAAAAAAAAATTAGGTTTAAATTATGTTGTTAATTTAAGTATTTTTGTAAAAACCAGAAAGAAAAGAGAATTGAATAAGAAAAATAAAGAAAACAAAGTGGTGAAATGTGGCTTCATAATGTGCAAAAATGGGATCTATTTTAATTATATAAGATTTCATAATAGAAATTTAATTAATCAAATAAAACTAATTAAAACTTGTAGCATGGATAAGCACAAGAAAAAAGAAATACAAGAAAAGAAATGAAAAAAAGTTAGAAAAAATGAAGAGCTGACATGTGGCAACAATGTGAAAGAGCTAGTTTATTTAAAGATTATATTTTAAATATACTAATTTATTATCTAATGCTATAAATATTTTTTCGTGCACCTAATGCTACATATATTAATTTTGTCAAAATTATAAATTATAAATAGTTATAGTAAAATAAAAATACATTTAAGAAAAAAGGTATATTATTGTATTGAAAGAAAAAAAAAATAGAGAATTGGAGGATACATTAGTCAAGAGAGGAAAGAGAGAGGGATCGAGAGAACTGTGGGAGGAAATCGAGGATTGGTAGTTACAAAGCAGTTAAAATTACTCAATTACACTCAAACTTCCACTCATTTAATAAGGCTATTTCCACCCGTAATTTGGCTAATACACCCTTTTATTGTTTGTAGTACCATATTGCCCTCAATCCCATATTTATGATACAAGTAAATATGGTTAGAACCAAAATTAATCTATCAAGTCTCCATTCCTTTTCTTAATCTTTTGTCAATTTCGTAACTAAATTACATTTATAAATTTAGGTACTACATAGCCCTTATTAGTCAGTGTGATCAGAACCGGACCGGACATCGAACCGGCCGAGGTATGGGGTCACGGGTTTATGGGTTCAACCGGGGTTCGATGGGTTGGACCGCATATTTAATTAAAAAATAAATAAATATTTATTATTTAAAATAATAATATAAAAATTAGAAATATATTTGAGGAACCTTTCCTCAGTACATTACTACATTTCTTTAGCTGTTTCTTTTCTTTTTCTTCCTCCTTAGTTCCTCCTTCCTGAATCAGGAGTAGGTGTATTGTTGTTGCTGGCACCAGCAGAACTCATTGTCCAGCAGCCTATAACGATGAAAAAAAAATTCATAGGAGTAAAGATCAGAACAGGACAAGAGTTACGGAACAGCAACATAATGGGAGTTAGAGAACAGCAAATTTGAAGCAGCAGCTAATTTGAATTTGACACACAGAGGACAAGAGTTGCATAACAGAACAGAACTACAGTGAAGTAGAGTTAAGCAAAAATTCATATTTAAGATGCAGATTAAGATGCAAAAGCAGTGAACTACAGTGAACAGAACTACAAAAGATTAAGATTAAGAACAGAACTACAGTGAACTACAGTGAATGGCTGCTTCAAAGATTCTAACCAAAAGCATTAGCATGTTTAAGATGCAGATGAATTATCGATGAGATGGAAAATAAGAATAATAAATGAGTCAGATCATGATTTAAGTATGGCAGGCTTTCAAGTATTGAAGCAATCGACATTTCAAATAAAATAAATTCATCAATTACTTAAACGATTCAACCAGCATGTTATTTGAATTCTATCAATTCTAACATGTTACTTCAGAAAAAATCACAAAACTAGTAGTGTCACAGGAATGATACTTCCACAGCAAGCTCGAAGACATCATCATCAGATTATCAATGGGGTGAGTTTTTAAGTCGAGATCGATAGTTTCAAGACTCTGCTAATGCAAAGTTGGTCTAACTGGAAAATTTATGCAGGGTCTTAATACAAGTACTTTGCAGTTATGTGACTCTGCCACTCTATGCTCTGGTCATACAGGTTAGTAGTAAATCCTCCTACTTTTGGTTCCCCCTCCATCGATCTGTTCAGGAAATCAATCACTAAACCAATTCAGCACCAATTCACAGAAGCAGGGCAAAGAAAGGAGCCCTAATTCACAGCACCAATTTCACTCAGCTGATACTGAAGTAGGAGGAGGAAGATGCAGAATCGAAGATTAAACTGAGAGAAGCCGAGAAGAGACAAAAGGAAAAGCTCCAACCTGTTCCAATCTTGCGTTGCTCGACTGAGAAAGGGAAGCTCGGCCTCGAATTGAAGTTGCTGATGAGTCGAATCAGCCGATGCCTGAACTTAATAGGACCGGAGAGTGACGACACTGACGAGAAGAAGGAAGATCGAAGAGGATCGCCGACTAGGGTTTTCACCTTCAGACTTCAGCTTTCGATTTTTTCTTCGATTCAATCCTGCTCTGTTGAGTTTGGGCGACTGAACACCGAATTTGGTTTCGGGCTCGGGTCGGGAGATCCGGATTTCACTTAAAAATCGTGAACCCATCAACCGGCCGGTTCGAATGGGTTTGATGGGTTTGTTTAAAAACCGGCCGGTTTTCTGGGTTCACCGGTTTTTTTATGCAATTTCGGTTTTTTAGGTAACCGGACCGGACACAGGTCCGGTTTCCGATCCGACCGATCGAACCGCCCGGGCCGGTCCGGGTCTGATAACACTGTTATTAGTTATTACTCCCGATTTGTTTTGTTATTTTAATAATCCTCATTCTTAACAATTCAAGTAGAACATCCAATACAAAAAATAGAAAAAAAAAAGTAATAAACAAAATGTTCATGCTAAAATGATTTTACTTTAGATGTAATATTACATTAGCTTGACTAATTAATTGTGCACTAGTTATGGGGATTAGAAATTCATGAGTATTATTTAAATTAATATTCTATAAATTATAATACTATAAAAAGCATATAGAAATAAAGAAAAGAATTAATTGGAAGTATGACCATAGAAACAAATATATGTAAGTCAATAAATTCAATCGATATCAAGTACGAAATTATTAAAAAAAATTACAATTAAAAATACAATATACTTAGATATTGAGCATAAAAAAAATGTTATAAAAGATTTAAAAGAGATAGGTAGACCTCGCCATGAATTTCGTTCAGCATCCCACAGACTCTCATATTTCTATCGCGAGTTTCAAACTATTATATAAGCTTAAGAGAATTGTATATAAATTTAAATTATAATTCCATGAGCAATAAAATGGATTATCCCTTGCATAATTTGAATTCTACGTTTAAGTGCCATCCTATATATTTGATTTCTTATCCTTGTTGGTGACAAATGCGAGATATTCCAAGGATAAATCAATTTACATGTATAGAATTTAAAAAATTCTTAGTAATTTATAGTGATTTAGTGTGATTATATATTAGTACGAAAATGTGACGCTTTTACATATGTGGACATCAATATTTTATTAAAAGAGTAGTCAAACTCTAGATAAAAGGATTTGAAACTTTTTAGTAAGATTTTTTTTTTGTCTATTATACAACTAATTAAGATAACATTAAATAATTTTGGGTGAGGAGTGATTTTTATCAAAAAGAGATAAGAGCTTCTTTTCTATCAATGGGAAGATGTGTACCTTAACTAAGAAAGGAAAAAATAGACTAATAGAGTGATTTGGGGAGTTCAAACATATATATAAATTTAATTTAGTACCATAGACAATAAAAGGGGTGTATTAGCCAAATAGGGAGTGAAAATAGCCCTAACCTTAACCCTATTATTTCTTAATCAGTACTTTTGGAAAAGAAAATTCAGACAAAATAACTTTCTCCTCCAATTATTATAACTAGAGTGCGGCTGCACTTTGCTCGGAACTAGACATTATTTTAATTTGAAAATTAGACCCAAACTAAGTACAATATTGTCTAATTATTTTGTTATTATGTTTAAATTGTAAGATTTTTAATTTATTATTTAATGCAATGCATATATTTTGTGATTTAGAAGAAATGTGGTAAACTACAAACTAGTGATGGCTTACTCGCACTACGCACAAAAGTCTTATATAAGAAAGACTAAAAAAAAAAACAAATAGGTACATGGAAAACTTACATTAGTAAGTCAGCTAAATAATTCAAACGAAAAATTTCCAACCGAAAGTTACTTGGTTGACGATGATATTGTAAAACGTGGGCTAGAAGGAAAAATATGGAGAGAAAAAAAAGGAAAGTGAGAGTCAGTGGGAAGGGAGTTCACTGGGCAGTTATTATTAGAAAATTACCATTATAACCCTAATCTAATGATTCTTATTCGTTGAACTATATATAACATGGGTAATTTGAGAAGTGAAAGTGAGATGAATGAGGTCTTCTGGCTTTATAATAGTATATATTTAAGGGAAAAAAAAGGTAAAAAAAGAGAGCGTGAGAGTGAACATTACAAAATAGAGAAGGAAGAGAGAGAATTGCGGGGAGTTAAGATGGGTGGTTAAAGAAGTAGTTGAAAAAGTTAAAACTACGTATTTATCCTTAAAACTTCTCCTAATTTAATGAATCCTAATTATCTATGTTATTTTCTGAAGTGTATTTTTGGAAAAGGATTGTTAGACAAACTAAATTCCTTCTTCAATTTGTAATAACTAAAGCAACATACGACGGGTGTAAATGAGATAAGACGATTTGCGAATGATTTGAACTCGACTCGTTGAAAGCTTCAATTAGGCTCAATCTTAAAGAGCTCGAGCCCTCTCGGCTCAAGCTCACCAATGAGCTCAATGGTATACGGCTCGAGAACCTCGCAAGCCCAAACAAGCCTTTTATTTTATTATTATTATAATAATAATAATAATAATAATAATAATAATAATAATATTGTTGGATTCTCGATTATATTTTAATGATGATGTTTGTTGTGTGGACTGTAAGATTAGATTTATTAATTCTTTTATAACGAGCCTAAACGAGCTCGAGCAAACTCGAGCCTATATGAGTTGAGCTTTATTTGCTGGCGAGCCTTATCAACCCAAGCCGAGCCTTCATTTATTACAATGAGCCGAGCCCAAGCCTTGGTTTATATGTATAGTAGAAAAGTAGAGTTAATAGATAGGTAATGTGTACATATATATATATATATATTTATATGTATGTACTAGTCTTAAGTCCCGTGCATTGCACGGCTATTTTCAAACAATTATTTACTATTTTTTTGTATTTATCATATTAAGATAGTAATTTTGAAATAAGACCTTGAGAGAAACAGAATATCGAAGCTCATTGTATGATATTGTTTTACAATTAATTGGTCAGAAACTATATAAGCAAGTACAAACTTAAGCAACTAAGCTTATTAATTTTTCTTTATATCCATATAATTAGTCCTTTAAACAAACAGAGTTAGTCTAATTAGTAAAGACAGTCACTGTAATTATGAACTTTTCTTTTCATATTTTTAGTTATTAGATGAGATTTGTCTCTTATAATTATTATTAATTTTATAGATAACATATTGATTTTCTGATATGAAAAGTTCTTTATAACAACAAATCAAAAGTTTTACTGATAGAGAATTGATTTTTTTATCGAATAAATTTTTAATTTCATTGATAATATATTGATTATCTTATACGAAAAATTCTCTATAACAGTACATTTAATGCTTTACTGATAGACTATTTTTTAAAGAAAAATTCTTTAAATTAAGAGAAAATTATTTTTTTAAAAAAGTCTATAAATTTTTTTAGAAATTCAAATATATGTAGCATAGCTAACATATTAATCTTCTTATGAGGATAGTTCTTTGTAATTATAAATTTAATGAATGGTAATTTTTCAGTTCTAACTTTTCTTACTTTCAACAAAATATCTATTATTTTATCAATAATAGACACTTAGAGTTTTTTATGAAATCTTTTTTTGGATGAATTACGGAGCTCAAGCCCTATTATGATTTTTTTTTTAAATTGCATTTACAATATGTTCTTATTGGGAGAAGCACAGTGAAAGACCTACATGTTTTATGTTTTTTTAACTTCATTCATTTTGCAATAATCAATCATATAAGTTTGCTTCGTAACGCACTTTTGGTCATATCTGTTACCAACCGTCACGAAACTGCTAATATGGATTTCACGCCGTTAATTTTGTCTAGGGTGATTTGTTATTGGCTTAAAATAAAAAATTTAAAATAAAAATAAAAATTTAAAAACAAACAAATAAAAAGAAAAATAATGAAAAGAGTCGTACCTTATCTACCAAGAAGAGGGCGGTTTGTTGAGAATTAGGAGAACCCATGCCATTACCGGGCGGCCCTTGGAACAAATCGATTTCACAGAACAGGTTCTGGATGCCTTCGCAGCTTTCGATATACAGTAATTCCAATGAGGGCCATTTAAAGATATGTCGCCTTTGGCAGAAACTCTTGAGCCTCGGGAGTTCAGAGAGCATCAGATATGTAGCTCGAGGGAATACAAATTCCGCGGTACCTGCAGCAGCAGCAGCTATTTCCCCTTCCTGACCAGCTGCTGCTGCAACAATCTCCTCTACCCCGCAAGACTCTATCATCAGCCCGTCAAGGTTGTAAAGAGCCTTTGCCACAGAGGGAGGGAAGATATACTTGAGACTCGCGCATTCCTCAACATAGACTGAGTCCAGGTTGTGAAAGCTGATGAAAATCCTTCCCGTATCTGCAATATTCCAGATGTGCTCCAATTTTGGTAAATCACTAAGACGCAATTCTCTCAGCTGGGTCCCAACAACAACGTGATCAGAATAATCCCTGCTGTCCTGAGTGAGCCCTCGCATATCGTAAATGGCCTCCAATGAAGGACAAGAATTGACCTCCAGCTCCTCGAGTTTCTGTAACGTACGCACCATGCAGGGTGGGAATAAGCAGGTAACCAGTGCATCACAGCCTTCTACTGTGATTTCTTTAAGAACGCGGAAACAATCTCCAGTTATTTGGCCGCACCATATCGTTACTAAATTCTTCATGTCTGAAATTATTAATTCCTCCAAGCGAGGGAATGAAACCTGCAACATTACAAATTCTTTTATTTATCTGTTTTGCTCACTTGAGAAACGATGGGCAGTGAGCGCTCTGGCACACTGGCCAAGATGTTCATGCCAAGCTCAACTGAATGGGGAACAATAACTGTGGTAGAGTAAGTAGATGTATCACACACCTTATCAACTAAGAAGAGAGGTTGTTGGAGTACTGGAGAACTTTTTTCTGGTGGCGCTGAGATACTCCCAAAGTCAGAAGCAAGCACCTCCACTTGGTGGCCAGCCCCATCAACTGTCAACTCTCTCAACATGGGGAACTGCGAAATACGTCTACCTGAATGGAAGCTCTTTAGTTCCCATAATTCCACAAGCTCGAGGTGTGTCATTTGTGGAAAAACAAGTATCCGTTTACTGGATACTTTGTCCACTTCATCCTCGGCAACAACCACCTCTAGCTGGCTAGATGTCTGAATCGTCAGATTCTTAAGCTTCAGAAGGCTTTCTGCCAGGGAGGCAGGGAAAAGATATGTGAGACTTTCACATCCAGCAACATGAACACTGGCCAAGTTCTGAAAGCTGAAGATTCCTGTGGGGTCCCTATTCCATATATGCTTTAACCCGCTTAATCCAGATAGATTCAATTCTTCCAATTGGGCAGTGATGGCAGCATTTTCCATTCCTGGGTTCACTACGAGCCCTTGCAGATCATATATGACCGATAATGACTTGCAATCACTGATGGTCAGCTTTTCAAGGTTTACAAATGGCTGTAGGATATCGGATTTGAATACATGTTCCAGCTTATTACAGCCTTCCACTTTAATCTCTGTCAGTTTGCTGAAAGCGTGTGGAACAACTGGCCCATGACATATCATCTTCAACTTGTCTAAAGCTTGAAATCGCCAATTTCTCCAAGCAAGGGAATGAAACCTGCAGTGCAGGGCACAAAATCTTTGGTTAGATCCTTATTTTGGTGATTATAAGGCCAGAAACAGATGAGGTGCTTGTCGATGCTGCGTGCCGTTATGGAGAACCAATCATTTTGTGTGAAATGCTAGGATGGCTATGGCCTACTGGATTTCAAATCACAAGATTAACTTCCTAGGGCTCTTGATCGTTTATCCTTCATGTTCTATGAACTTCTAAACTTCGTCTGTGAAAGAATTATTACTCTCAAGATAATTAAAAGTCGGAAACTATTAATTACACTGTATGTCAGCATCATTAAGATCAATATGATATTAAATTGGGAAAACTTCAAGGAAATGGGAGAAATATCAAACATTGATATATTATATATGTGTGTGTATATATTTTTTGGTGTAAAAATTAAAGGAAATTTTATATATCAGTATAAATTTCGGTGATGTAGCAGTGTAGGAGAACGGGCAGGATGAAATCTCTGCTGCATAATATATATCATGTTTGTGATGTAATTGTATATTCTAATTCTATTTATTGTTACTCAAGCACACTAGACATGACAAGAGTAATCTTAGACCGTGAAACAATTAAGAAAGTAAATGAAGCATAGGAACCTACGTACCT
The DNA here is from genome assembly GCF_007655135.1 of Punica granatum. Classification (NCBI taxonomy): domain Eukaryota; kingdom Viridiplantae; phylum Streptophyta; class Magnoliopsida; order Myrtales; family Lythraceae; genus Punica; species Punica granatum. The sequence continues at coordinate 2,593,327 of NC_045130.1, forward strand.
TCTCAACCCAAAATAGTGGTGGCTGAATTTGATGTTGGAGACTGTCTTCATCCTCCCAGCCTGATTCTTCATGGCTCTCTTTGCCCGATGTGCAGCGTTTGTGGTAGAAGCTGCATAGTTCTGGCAGAATACTAAGTTCCAAGAAAGTTAAGCAAGGAAAGACAATGCCCCCAGTTGCTGGTGCCTCTCCATCTGCAATTACGACATGTTCCAGAATATCACATGATTCTATCTTGAGCCGCTGGAGATGTCGCAGGCATTTCACTTGTGAAGCTGTGAAAAGATTTCTAAGCTGGAAACACTGGATCTCTAAGCAAGTCAGTCTCTGGATAGTAAGGATACATAACAGTGACTCGCTCCCCTTCCCCATTAAGCGCAAGGTCTCCAGTCGCTGCAACCTCTTCATTGCAAAGGATGGAATGACACCTTGAAACTTAGGGCAGCTGAACATAACAAGTTGCCTCAAGTTTCGCAAAGACCCAGGAGGGATCTGAGTATTCAATAACTCTTTCAATCCTATTCGATCAATCTCTAATTTCACCAATTTCGGAAGCTCGACCTGCATGTGGAGCAATAGAAAATGTCATGCAGACTACTGTAAACCAACGAATGAGGAAGAGTTTACATTAGAGCAAAACAACACCAGCTTGCTAGCATTATCCGCCAATCCACTTGAGGTACAATCAAGCAAACATCAGCAACAGCAACTGAAGACAGAAACATACAACAAAATGGGGGTAAGGGGTGTAAACCTTCTCATTGAAGAATGCTGCAGTTTCAGGATGTGCTATGGGTAAGATGAATGCCTCCATCTTATGGCAGCGACGTATTGATAGGCCTTCTAAGGATGGAAAGTCAAATGAACAACTCGCAGAAGAGAAACAGATCAAATTCATGAGATCGTAAAGTTTCAGTGAACTCAATCGAGGGAATGTCAGTTCGTCGATCCCTTCCCCTTCGCTTTCTTCTTTGGCAATCATTTCCCGCATGCTGTCGCAATATTCAATTGAAACTTCCTCTAGCTTTGAGAGTGTTCTGGCTGTGGCAGTAGGGAACATATCCATTAATCTCTCGCATCTGAATACTTCAACTCTTGTTAGACTTGGAAATCCGAGTACCCTGTGGGAGCGGGAGCCACCCTCCACAACATGCGTCAGTTGTGGCAGTCTATGTAAAATCACTTCTTTCAGTTCAGGCAGACTCATCCACTTGAGCTTGTTGTCAGAGTCCAACGAAAGAGGTGCGGATAGTCTTGTTAGAATTGAGCAATCTTTCACGCAGACACTTTCCAGATTCTTCATTCTTTCTATGAAAGTTGAAGGAAAGACGACTGATAGATGTTTACACCCGCGAATAGTGATATTTTTTAGCTTGCAAAAGGATCCCTCTGGGAGTTTATCGTGCCATATCTTTTTACAAGATAAGTCCTCGAGTCGTAGCACCTCCAAGGTCGGAAGATGAACCTGGGAAGGACAACATCGTCACATAAGCTTATCAATTATCAATCACCACGAAAGTGTTTGGTGACTTTTTATAATTTCATTTTGATCCTTTTCGATATATCTATACCAGAAAGAGACTTGTGCTCCATGCGAAATTAAATCGAATTTCTATTTGAAAATTATACTCACGCAAAATGAGAAAATATCTTAACAAAATTATTTTAAAGTCGTTTTAATTCTTCTAAACGTGATATGGTTAGTGGCAAAAAAAATGGTTACGTTATATATTTTTTTAGTGTGATTAACTTAGTTTAGTAAATGATGAAAATTTAGACTTTTTAACTTAAAAATGTGAAGCAATAAAATTAACAGAAAAAGAAAAAAAAAAAGGAATATAATAGAGGAGCCTGGAAAAGAGAGAGAAAGTGGAGAGGAAAAAAAAAGGGAGAGAATTGTGGGAGTGAGGTTATTTGATAGTTTAAAGTGGTATACAAATTTATTCATTTGTTCAGTGGCTTCTTAATCTAATGGTTGGTAATTATTTATCTTATTTTAGTATGGGCAATTTCGGGAACTGAACGTTACCCTAACTTCCGTCATTTTTCCTTTTGTAATATAGATAGACAAAACGTGCGCCCATGCTGCTCATCTCACATTTATCATTGTATTTAGGCCATTTTTACATTTAAAACTAATACTAGGAAAAGAAAACTCGCATTTAGCGACGAGATAATAATGACTTTAGTCAAGTATTAGTCAAATCAATTGTAAGTTGTTTAACTAGGTTAGTCATATATATATATATATATATATATAATATTTTAGTTAGAATATTTATTTATATATCTATATATAGGTTATTAATTATAACTCTTGCAGTGAGAGTCCATAAGAGCTCTCCGTTTGTGCGACAATAGGCTTCACCTAAGCTTTTTTAGCATTTTCTATGCTCTTGAGACATCGACTCTTCAAATTATCAGAACTAAGCGATAACCCATGCGTTGCAAGGGAGATTTGGTAGAATATAAAGGCAAACTGAATTTAAAAAATTATAAAATAACATAAGATTGAAAGTAAAAAAATTATTTTATCTCATAATTAGAATTGACGTATTTAATTTTAAAGAGATAAATATATATGGTACTTAAATTAATTATATAGATATATAAATCCTAAAACTTTTCGTATGGCAAAGTACCATTTTTAATTTTCGAGTAAATTTTTTCATTTTTTAAGAAAGAATCATAATATGTAATTAATTAATATGTATTAATAATATGAACTAACTAGAAACGATTCGTTGAACTTGGTCCAACTGAAAATGTTGCAAAATCCATTGAGTAAAACTATAAAGGACATTCGTTGTGGAGTTAAGGGTTTCAAAATTGAGTTTAGATAGAGTATCGTGGAGTTAAGGGTTTCAAAATCGAGTTTAAATAGAGCGTCCATATTGTCCCCTTCAGCTTTTATTTATTATGATGATTGATTTTGATACATGGAAGGTTGCAATAAATATGTCATTAGTTTAGTTGAGATTCCATTTGAAGGTGGGATTCTCAAAATTATATTTATTTATACGTGTATGCTTTAGCAACAATAAGGACATTATGCTCGGGAAAAAAAGTAGAGAAGGAATCAGGATGCTTCGGAAGAAGCTCTCACGCAATATGTCTATAGGATCCCACCTAAAGTCACTTGTAATACAAAATTATAATGATGGACGAATAGCCAAACAAAGTCATTTGCCAAACCATGAGTTTACGCAAAAAATCTAAAAATCTAACGTATACATATAGCTAGATTTTCTCATAAATTTTTATAATTTTAAAATTTTCAAACAATGAAATTTGATGACCAATCTCATAATTGTATATCTATATTTTTAAAAAAATTTTAAAAATATATTTTCTGAGAAAACTCAAAAACCCGAGAAAATAATAACCGGTCCCATAAATCTATATTTGAATGTTATAAAATATTAAAAATTCATTACCTAAAAAAGCACACAAATTGAGAAAATAATGAACAATACCACAAATTTATATCTATATATTTTGAAATTTTAAAGTTTGTATTTTTTAAAAAATTCAAAAAATCGGGAAAATTTCATTCAAAAACCAGTGTTTTGAGGTCATCCGGGCACACCATACTTTTGCTTTCATATATATAGATATATATATTACAAATAGATTATAAATTATTTCTGTACTCCTTTCTTTGTTTTCACTTTTTTCTAAGGTTGTTAAGATGGTATTATCTCTTTTTGATGATCAATCTATAGAATTTTTTGTGTCTTGTGACACAATACCACATGATATACCTATTGAGCACAATTATCACTTTGGATAAAAATCTAATATTTAAAGAATGGGTTGGGTGGACTCGACTTCCACCTGGATGGATTAATAACAATACGGAAGGCGCGTCTCGGGGTAATCCAAGAATTGCTGGAGCTGGTGGAGTTCTTCGGGACGAGGATGTCCGGTGGTTATCAGGATTTGCATAAAATGCAGGATGGGCCTCTGCTGTAGTGGCGGAGTTAAGGGGTGTTCTGATAGGCCTAGAGCATGCTTGGAGGCTAGGATTTCGTAGGGTTCTGCGGGAGATTGATTCCCAAATTGTGTGCAACATGATCCAGGACTCGGCTCATTGCCCCCCACAGGTTGTGCCCTTGGTGAATGACATTCGGTCACTCCTACATTATGATTGGAGAGTGGAAGTTCATCACATCTATCGTGAAGCGAATTTTTGTGCGGACTGGATGGCGAGCTGGCCCTAAAGTTGCCATTGGGGTCACAGTTCTATCCGTCTCCACCGGTGGCATTCGTGTGCTTTTCTTAGGAGATGCTATTGGGGCTTCCATACCCGTTACGGTACTTTGTAGTCATTTGTAGTTTGTACTTTCTAGGCCTCTGGCCTCGCTACTACCAATATATATATATATATATATATATATAATATTTGAAGACGGCGTGCATGTGATGTACATACGTACCTTTGCATTGAAGAAGACAGCATGGCTGTCGTCCTCAGACTCCGAGTATGAGCTATCATCACCAACCATCATGACGGCTTCTTGCTCCCTCTTACATGATAAGACGAAACTCTTCATGTTGCTGCATTCATATATAGTTAACACCCTTAAGGATGGGAACGCTATGATGTTCTTTGCCTTGTCCTTAACTTTTTCGACTGTTGCTTCCACCATGTCACGGTCTACATGCTTCCCGGAAGAACTTGAGGGGCTAAACATGAGGCAGGCTGGATATTTGACTGCTGGCCTGAGTACCTTCGATGGTGGGAACCGACTTTGCTTCGATACAACTTCACCGTCCCCCATAACAATCGCCTCCATGTTGTCACAACATGAAACATGTAATTCCCTCAGGTTTGCCATAGCTTTAGCCATGGATGAAGTGAACAGATACCTCAAATCTGAGCAAAATTTGACCTTCAACGACCCCAAGTTTTGAGGTCCTGAAATTCCTTTGACAGTCGTCGTGTTCCACAGACACCTCAACCTTGGCAAATCCTCCAACTCCAGTGCATGTAAACGGGGCAGATTCTTGTTGATAGTTCCGCTTGCAATGCCTCGTAAACCAAAGATTTCTTCCATTGACTTGCAATCGTTTATTGATAATGATTCCAAGCTCTCAAGCTTCATTAATAAATTACTCGAGTCAACAGCCTTCAAGAGGTTGTGGCATTCCTCTATTCTTAGGGACTTAAGCTTGCTCCACGTAACGGAAGGTTGGTCCTGCCATATCTCTGTCAATTTGGGAAGCTTAAGTAATTCCAGTGACTCCAAGCAGTGAAGCAAAGCCTGGCAACCAGACAACAACTAAATAAGTCATTGAGAATCCAACTGTCTGTGAAAGAATTTCTAATTCGTGATTTTCCAGCACCTGCTGACTCCAGAACTGTAAATGCAATCTTACAATGCAATGCAACTACATATTTAGCGGTGTTTACTGTTTACATATTACTTTCAAAGTCTACTGCAATCTTAACTTGACAATATAGATAGTGTGCTGACATCATCGATGGTGAAACTCAAGTAGTATTAAAGCAAGAGAAAGTGAAGCAAATTGCAGACTCACCTGCTGGCTGTTGAAGAAAGCAACTGTATTTTGAGATTTGTCCTTACCGAAATTGCCCCCTCCTGAGTTCGTTTGTGAATCTGGTGGTATTGGCTTTGCAGCGTTGGTCAAGAAAGTTGTGATATTCTGCAAGTTCTCCAATTTTATACGGCGTAAACCTTTATCATCCTTGGTTAATTTTTCCTTTTCTGCTGGATAGTCCTCGGTGACTTTGTCTTTCTTATAATCCTCTGAAGTGCTTTCAGATATGACAATTTCCTGCATCATGCTGCAGCCAATCACCTCGATTTCTTCGAGGTTTCTAAGGTCTCTCAGCAAGGAAAGACTGAAAAGATTCTTCAGCCTCCAACAGTGGTGGACTCTCACTACTTTCAGTTTCTCAAATGAACCTTTTCCAGGAAGGCCATGGCATATCTTCTCCAAATTGGATAAGTTTTCCAGAAAGAGAGACTCCAGAACTGTAAATGCTATCTCGGCTGCACATTCGGTTGAGCGGACAAGGTAATGAGTAGAGGGACTGTGCTCTACATGGAGATGCTTCAATTTCTTGAAGCCTTCTCTACACAATCCATGGATGCTTCTCTTGGTTCCATCTGAACCATGCAGATGAAGATCTTCAGTCCTCTGCAAAGTTAGCTGGAACCACTCTTCGAAGAGGATGCCATAGCCTTCCAACTTGACCTTTAGCGTGCGCTGCCCTTTATATATCCCAGACCAGTCCTACTCATCGCCAATGAGCACTCTATACCTATCCAGTTTCCCCAAAAATGGCAGGTCTTCACAGAGCATGTCGACATCAGGGATGAGTATGTCTAGGTTGCTCAGACGAGACATCTTGTTCAACTCGGAAATGCCGGCATTACTTCGCTGTTCGTCTCTCTCTAGGTGCCACTGAACAAAGGAATCTTCCAGATATAGCTCTTCCAGTTGAACCAGCCCCTCTAATGAACCCGGTTCGATCACTTCGAGACTCGAGCAGTGGCTCAAGTCTAAAGATCTCAGGCCTGTCAACTCCCCAACTTCTCTTGGCAGTCGAGTGATCTTAGACCCCATCAAGCTGAACACTTGCAGTTTCTTAAGCTCTCTGACAATTCTAACATCCTCCAGATCACAGTTCTCAAGACATAACGTTTGCAAGTTCTTCAGGTATCGGATCAATGATGATAAGGGCTTAAGACAAGTATGGCTGAAATGCAAGACCTTAAGTTTTGGAATTGACACAGAGAATAAATCAGGGACCGGCAGGAGACGGTCTTCTTGTGCAAACAGGACAAGTATCTCCAATTCTGGACATTCCCCTATACGGGGCAGCTCCTGAATGTCAGGATATGGCAAGAAGATCATCTTTCTTTCACATAGCTTGACGTCCAGTTCTTGCAAATCTTTTTCATCCTGCAACACCAAAGTATGTTGATCTCGGGCAGCTTCTCGAACCACATCAATAACCTTGACACGAGTATCACCCGAATCAAGCAGCAATGAAGTAGTTCGAAGACCATCGAGCGACACTCGCATTTGACCTCTAGCTGCTTCCATGGTGTGGGTGCTGCCTGTGAATAGGCCCAAGCCGACACCGTACCTGAGCAAAGCTTCATCCGAAATGCCTTCTCCTGCATCAACACCTGAGATTATGGATAGCAATTTCTCCTGCGTCTTGTCCAAGTGCCTGAAATTAAGATCCAGGTAGCTTTTTACGCTGTCGGATTTTTTTAACCGTTCCAATGCATCCTTCCAGTATTCTGTCGATTTGTTCTTCTGCAACTCGTGAGTGATTGCAACAATCAGATGAGGCAAGCCTCGGCTATTGTTGACCGGCTCATTTGCTATGCCCTGGAGGCCGGGGTCACTGAGTTTGGCGCCCACTGTGTTTTCGAACAATTTCAGGGCTTCATCATTCTTCAGATAATTGAGATGGAAAACTGGATGACAGTGCATTTCATCAGCTAGCAGGGGACAAGATGTAGAAGTCATTACTAACTTGACCTTGATATTATCTTTATCCGTATCCCCAATTCCTATATCCTCCAAGTCAAGTTTATACGAGAGATCATCTACAAGTACGAGGACCGCCGTCTCTTTTTTTTCTTCTTGCGCCTGCTTTTGTTTTTGGGTCGCCTGCTTTAGTTTTTGGAGCGTCTTCTCTTGTTTTTGGGGCGCCTGCTCTTTGTCTTTTCCCTCATTGTCTTTCTTCTTATCCCTGTTCTCCCTCTGCGCAATCATCGTGGCCTTCTCAATTGCATTCTTGATCCGACCGGTCTCTTTTTTTTCTTCTTGCGCCTGCTTTTGTTTTTGGGTCGCCTGCTTTAGTTTTTGGAGCGTCGTCTCTTTTTTTTGGGGCGCCTGCTCTTTGACTTTTCCCTCATTGTCTTTCTTGTTATCCCTGTTCTCCCCCTGCGCAATCATCGTGGCCTTCTCAATTGCATTCTTGATCCACGGTCGGATCCTCTTCGGTTCTGGGTTTCCTAGTGCTGACACAACTTCAACGTATTCCTTTGATGCCTTGGCTTGTGTTGCAACTTGAGATAACAGCGTGGTCTTGCCGATCCCAGGTACGCCATACACTCCAATCCTGTTCACAGTATCATCCGCCAAAGCTTTCATGATGTCCTTCAACATTGATTCCCGTGTCTGGAGAGAGACGATGCCTTGAGTGGATGATGCGGTGACCATTCCTTCTGGAAATCAGAAATAAGACAATGTGATTTCAAAATAAGGTGACCCAAAAAAAAAAATTCAAAATATGATTCTGTGTGCTCTGTTTGGGTACAATGAAAATGCCAATGGCAGGGGAAGAGAGAGAAATATGCATGGGAATTTTCAAAAACTACTATACAACAGTGTTATCAGAACCAGACCGGATGATGAACCGAAAGGGATATGAGTTCATGGATTTATGAGTCTAATTGAAAATTTGATGGGTCGGACCGCACATTTAATTAAAATAAAATAAATATTCATATTATTAAAAAATTATGATAATTAAAATATAAATATGATGATTTCAAAAAAATATAAGAATAGTATAAGAAAAAATCTATATCTAATATTTCTTACTCCAAAATAAATATTGAATTTTAATAAGTACTTAAAAGTAGAGTTTAAAGAATAAGAAAGTAATGATGGCTTGATTGGTACTAAGCTAGTATGGAAAACAAAAGATCATGAGTTCAAATCCTTACACAATCAATCAATTTTAGAATTAGTCATTTTACAAACTTATCATGAACTTTCTTTTTCTTCTTTTTTTAACCCTAATAACATGTTTGGGTATGCAGGTTATGGACAGAAGGGTCATAATTAAATAGAAGCTCTCATAAACCTTCATAATTATCAATCCAAACAACCATTAAAAGTCATTAAATTATAGTTACGTCAATTTTTCAGATTAAAAATATATAACTTCTTGAGAGTCCGAAGACTGAGAATTTGGATTTTGAGAAGAATGGTTTTGAAGTCATTTGAGAATATCATTGATATTCATTTGATGTGGGTCCATCTTGAAATTGAGAGGAGGAGGTTTGTGTGTAAAGGATCCTGGATTATGGTTGGTATTTATAGGGATGAAAGGTGAATCTTTTTTGCAATTCAAGAAAAAATTACTTGCAATTTCTAAAAGAATTTATTGCAAATTTATTTTTTAAAAAAATCATGCAAACAGGAGCGCGTCAGTTGTCTCTCGGCCCTGTATACTGGCCGAGGGACAGTCCCCCATCCTCCCATAATGGGGGGGACAAAATGTGGGCCAACCTAGTTGCCATGTCAGCAGCAACTGGTTCGGCATTTTGCATCTGCTGCGGATGCTCTCAACTTCAATTGGGGTCGAGGTGTCCTCGTCTGAGTCCCCCGCCGACTTCAATTGGGGAATGGAGTCGCCGACCAGGGTAAGCGGTGAAAACAGGTGGATACAAGTGGTTTTTTTCAAAATATTTCAGTTCCCGTTTAGTTCGAATACATTTTTTTAGAATAAATAAATCACTCTAAAGCCATTTGGGAGTATAAAAAATCACCCGCCCATGGTTCGATTTTTCCAGTGGTTTTCTCGGGTTGATGAAGTTGTCCTTGTTTGCTGCCATTTTTTTCCTTTAAAATCGGTGAAGAAGGTGGTGGTGTTCCCGTCGGCTAGCCACTCCCTAACAGAGGTCACCGGGTCGCCTCTACCCCTATTAGTCCGAATATATATGTATATATATATATATATTATATGAAAAAGCAGAGCGAAAGAGGGAGAATAGGGATGGGAGTATTAAATTTTCATTGGGCTTATACGGACTCGGGCTCATATCCACTTAAAAGCTCAAGCTGATAAGTGGTGGTACCAAAGCCATATATTAACCCATGGATTTTCCTTTTCTTTTTCGATGTGAGATTTATCCCATTTTACTCCTCAACACCCGCCCTCACGTGTAATGTGTGATCTATTTCTGACTACACGTTGTCACGTGCCCTTAAATACCCGCCCTCAACAATTGACCTCGAGCCGGGCTCATCTTCCTTGCTCGGGCAAGGGGGGACACTAACACGAGGCGCACTTTTGGCTGCACTCGGATATACTGGGCCTGGCGTGGTGTGAGTCCATGCGCATACACGAGTAGGCATGCGGAAGTATAACCCGCTTTGATACCATATTAAATTTCCATTGGGCTTAGACGGGCTCGGGCCCATTTCCACTTAAAAGCTCAATCTGATAAGTGGTGGTACCCAAGCCATATATTAACCCATGGATTTTCCTTTTCCTTTTCTTTTCCGATGCGCTCCCATGCGCGTGTGCGCACCCACACTGCGTCAGGCCCAATATGTCCGAGTGCAGCCAAAGTGTGCGCCTCGTGTTAGTCCCCCCTTGCCCGAGCACGGAAGAAGAGCCTGGCTCGAGGTCAATTGTTGAGGGCGGGTGTTTAAGGGCACGTGACAACGTGTAGGCAAAAATAGACCACACGTTGCACGTGAGGGCGGGTGTTGAGGAGTAAAAATGGGATAAATCCCACATCGGAAAAGAAAAAGAATATCCATGGGTTTATATGAGACTTGGGTACCACCACTTATCAGATTGAGCTTTTAAGTGGAAATGGGCCCGAGCCCGTCTAAGCCCAATGGAAATTTAATATGGTATCAAAGCCTAGGTTACGCGTATGCGTGCCTACGCGCGTGTGCGCACCTACACCACGCCAGGCCCAGTATGTCGAGTGCAGTCAAGAGTGCGCCTCATGTTAGTGTCCCCCCTCGCTCGAGCACGAAAGATGAGCCCGGCTCGAGGTCAATTGTTGAAGGCGGGTGTTTAAGGGCACATGACAACGTGTAGGCAGAAATAGACCACACGTTGCACGTGAGGGCGGGTGTTGATGAGTAAAATGGGATAAATCCCACATCGGAAAAGAAAAGGAAAATCCATTGGTTAATATATGGCTTGAGTACCACCACTTATTAACTTGAGCTTTTAAGTGGATATGGGCCCGAGCCTGTATAAACCCAATGGAAATTTAATAGGGAGAAAGGGAAGGGCTCCGACGAGCTTCTACCGGCCACGAGCTTTCAACGACTGGCAGACACCGAGTTCTATAATTCGACCATGAGGAGAGAGAAGGTCTGGACAAATGAGAGAAGAGAGAGAGGGAAGGGGAGAGTACTCAGAGTCGAGGCAAGAGAAACCTTTTTAATTTCATTTTCTTTTTAGTTATATTTAGTTTGTTTTGTAAAATTTAATAAACGAATTTGTTATTGTATTGATCTTGCCAAGTCGAATGCCTTTATGACATGTCATCTGCCACATCTGCAAATGCTAATGACGTTGGTGTTCCGGTGACCGAATGTATTTTGAAAAATTTTACAGCAAATTATTACATTCGTAAAAGATTTTGTATCAATGGTGTAATTTACCCTAATTTGATGGTAATCTCATTTTTAAAGATTTATCTATGCATTAAATAGTCATCGATGTAGCATGGACGACAGTAATATAGCAGGGTGGTTGTTGCAATGGCGTTCGAATTGTAGCTAGGGTTCCAAATGGGGAAGAAGGAGCTACGAGATGAAGACATTAGCTAGGGTTCCTAATGGGGAAGTAGGAGCTACGAGATGGAGACATTATCAGAATAACATTTTTTAGTATAAAATACTCTCTGGTGACGGTAACGGGCCTGAAGCTGAAGCGAAAGCTTGGTGGACCCTGAAACTTCAAAAGAAGGTATATGCTTGTACACGATTTTATCGTTTATGCCTCCTAACCTGAATTGATTCAAGGTAATTTCTCTTGAGTCAAGCCTCAGAGAAGATTTGAGTGCTATCTTAGCACAGCGTGATCGAACCTATATCAAAATTTGCCAAGCCGAAATCAAAACCAAAACTAGAGAATATCTTGATAAGGATAGAGCAGCAGGAAATTTAACAGAGCGAGGATTATTTGTTCTTCAATTATCCCTTGAACGAGTATGGTTCAAGAAACTCGATAGAGTTGGTGCTTGGACAAGATATCTTGAAAATCCCATCGTGAAAATCCCATACGGTTAATGCCGGAATGCTGCCCTAATCCTGATTGTCTTCATCTAGGCCACGGAAAAGATAGGGATCTTGTTATAGGGTTACTTTAATTCTATAGCACATCGATTAATTTTTCTAAGCGCTTAGGTAGATAAGTTATCTGAAAAGGTAGGTTGTCTTCCTTCGAATTCAAAGAAATTGACTACTATGTTTGGATATTCTTCATTAAGGGGTTCAGAGGGGGAGAGGTTCAGAGGGTTATGAAAGGCTGGAGAGGGGAAGGTTTTGAAGGTGACGAATGGGCTCAGAAACCCCTGTTTGGATAGAGCTGAGTAAAGGGTTTGGAGAGATCTGATTAATTCTTTTTGTTATTTTAAATTTGTTTTGGAGTTGAACTATCGCATTATTTTTTTAAAGAGGTGTAAAAACCTCCTAAACCTCCAAATTTTGAGTGTTCAAAATTATGACATTTTGAGGAGTTTGGACGTGTTTCTAGCTCCTTCAAAACCTTTATAATTTTTTCCCGAACAAGGTTATTGGAGGGATTTATAACACCTCCAAACTCCTCCCCCTCCAAAAACTCTCAAACCCCTCAATCCAAGCATAGATAGAGTGAGTTTGAGGAATTCTTCCTCAAAGGCAAATCTAATTTTGAATTTGTGGCCTCATCCTTCTACTCTTAACAAGTTTGAAAAGGTAAGCAATGTAAGACAAGAAAGGAAAAGAAAGAACACAATTTTTACTCTATTTAGAGAACATCGAGTAATTAAAATTTTCATGTGAATATTTTTAATCATCTTGTTAAGTATCTCGTGTTTTTATTTGTGCGTGTAGGTTGTGTGTTTCTACGTTTTCGAATAGGTATCAGAGCCTGTAGAGGGTTCTTTCTTTTATGAGGGTTTGATTGAAAAAAAAAAATGAGGACTGTTGTGAAAAGATCGAAATTGCATCAAAGCCCTCAGTGAAAAATCATAATTGCATGCTAGAATCACCGTATTTTAAGGATGGCACGTTAGAGGGACAACACACTTGGAAGGCGTGCGCGTGCTATTATACGGACTAGACTGATTTTTTTATTAATTTATCGTAAGTAAATAAATAAATAAATAAATAAAATATTTATGTTTTTATGACTTATTATGTTTATAACTTATATTTAGTATTATATATTAGTAGATGTAATATTGATTCAGAGTATAGATTTATTATTGTTATATGTTACTCTTTTTCTAATAGAAACTTTTAAATTTATTTGTAATATATTTGTATAGATTATTTTATTTATTTTTTCATAAAAATTTATTCAGAAACAATATACGGGATAATGTTAAATCCAATACAACTTCCCATTGAATAGTTATATTAAATAATACATATTTCGCGCATCGATATTATAAAAATGGGATAATTTGCACATTTTATAGTAACAAGAGTTACATATTTACAACTCTTATGTCAAAAGTTTCATATACATATAACATATTGGACATATGATATATGTGTTAATTTGCAAGGGTCCAGAAGGGGGATCTCCTGATCTGGTCCCCCTCTCGGCGACCACCCAGCTCCTCGACATTATTTTTTTAATAATCTCATTTTTCTTTTACTTTTTAAATAATTTTAGTTTGCAACCACTGATAAATTACTACGTAGGAAAAATTAACAGTGTCAATTCCACATTAAAAATGTCTATTTTTCAAAAATAAAATATGAAAAAAAGCATAATAAAAATAAAAAAAGTTAGATGAAAAGTTTCGAACACAAGACAATTGACACAACTAATCATGTTTCTACCATTACAATACTAATAAACTTATGGTCATCTCTCACATTATTTAATTTTTTTATTAATTACTTTATGTGGGTTATTAAATTAAAGAAGATGAATGAAAAAACAAGCAACCAATAGCTGAGGGATTGCTCAGGAATCCTACGTGGCAGACTCAAATCACTTGAACGGATGCTCCTCACTGCACAAGCTCGAGGAGCCTACTTTAAGTACCTATAATAATAAATGTGCACCTGCTATTTAATTATTTTATAATTCTTCTTCATTGCACCATTATTAAAAACACCATTCAATAATAAAAAGAAAATTAATTTTGATCATAAGCTTTTCATGTTTTTGTCATTTTCATCCTAAACTTTTTGTCATTACTGTACGCAACTTTACACATTTTTTTTACCTTAATCGGGGATGATACATTTTCCGTTAACGGAGCTAACATAGCATTTAATAAAAAAAATTTAAGCTATACAAATATATGAAAAGCCAACCCATGCTAATAGCATGGTCCAAGTTTGGTGGATTTTCCTACATGCAAAGACTGACTCCTAACTTTTTTTATTTTAATTTAATTTTTTATTTATAAGTAAAAACGCGTTTATGAGGTTGAGAGTGGCTGACATGCATATCTATTTTTTTAACTCTTAGCTCGAACTTTTTAATTATAATTTTTTAAAAATCCTATTTTAAACTTTCATATTTTTTTAATTCATATTCTTCAAAATTTTCCCTTTTATTTTAAACTACATTCATTGATTTTTTTCCCTCATTTATGCATACCATCCAAATCAATGGGAAAACTACATATATTTTGTACATTTTGTAAAGATCTTCGTGTTCATTCATTAATTTTATATTTTAATATATTATTTTAAAGACGGCCCCCACCGCCCGGGTCCCCTTACTCCATGGAACCCGATTTGGGTTTTACCTTTTTAAAATTTTAATCTTGTTTGGCTTTTTAAAATTTCAAAATATGTTTATATATACAAACCCTTTGGGACCCTTTCGGGGTGAGCCAGGTCAGCAATTCCATTAAAATTAATGGGTAGTAATGTCGTGCTTAATTGATACTAAATCGATAGTTGATGATTTGTTATGATAAAAAAAATTAATGCTAAAATTAAAACAAAGTACGAAGTTTGATTTTTTTTTTTGGTAATTTACCCTTCTAAAAACTATCATGTCAGCTCCATTAATGGAAAATGTGATTTCCAGATCAAAATCGTAAAAAAGGCACAAAATGTTACGGATAAAAATAATTAAAAAAAGAACAAAAATGACAAAATTCGAAAGATGAGAAGCAAAAGTGCTTTTCTTTTTTTTTTTTTCTTTTAATTAGTATCTATTCTACTATAAAAAGAAAGAAGTTGGTGTCCTCGGTCAGTTACTTTTGATCTAATTTCCCAGATTGTCCTTTTTTTTTGGGTACAAATTTTGATATTCAAAAGTTTAAGCAGATCCCGACTAACATGGTCGAGCCGGATCAATTCACTAAATAATAAAAATCTCACAACGTAAATTTTATGTATTCATGAAGATTCGAACTTAGATCGTGCATAAGCATACGTACCGGAACTGATAGCATTCGAGATTATGCAGAATTATACACGAAAGATCTTTTTTTGAAAATAAAAAATAAAATCATAACCAACACAATAAATCTACTTTTTCTTAAACACACTTTTCTCATTCCTTTTTTTCCAATCCCACGTGTCTCCGACCCGTCCACACTATCAACTTTTGTCTCCTCCCCCCCCCCCCCCCCCCCCCCCCCCCCCCTCTCCCGGGGGGTCCCCTCCCCTCCCCTCCCCTCCCCGCCCCCCCAACGCTCTTCCTCATTTATTTTTCTTATTCCTTATTTTGTTCATTTTCACTCACAATTTTTAAATGGATTCGACTTTTTCCATTATTTATTTTGTTGAATACATCAAACAAATTAAAATTTATAAGTAATATTTTGTAAATGCTAAATTACGTATTCTTCTTTATTAATGAACTTTTTCGTTTAATGTTAATCACGGTTATTCTATACCGTGCATAGAGCTAGTGTAAAATCTAATATTCATAAGCAAAATTTTATCAAGTATTTTTTTTATCCTATTGTCTGGGCAATGATAGGTATAAACACATACCTGGTTGTGAAGGGCGATAAGAGATTCTTTCGAAGGTCTTCTCTGCAAGATGATCTTTAATGTCCTGCAAGGCGTACTTCGCTTTCCGACCCAACAGGTAGCGGGTCTTTGGATTGGTAACCCACCCGTAGCGACTGGCAGCATTCTTCTTACGTTCAATCAGCTCCTCCGCCTCCCTCTTGCGCTCCTCTGCGGTTAGAAACCACCTATGGACCTTGGCATGGATACTGTGCCCCTCGGTCATGAGAGCCTCATCAATATCATGTTGGAGCTCTTGACTAGCATCGTTCATCTTGGAAACTCCAGCTTGCAGGTCTTTCACGTAGCTCTCAGAGAGCAGTGCATACCCGACATTCCGTGCGATCAGGGCGATTGAGTACTCGAAGACTATGGACGCAAGACCCGAAAGAAACTCACCAGCCATGTGTATGATGCTCTTTTTATTTATTTATTTATTTTTTTCCTCCCTGGGATTAGCACGAAAAGTTCAGGCTGATAACTATACAAAAGAGGATGAGCCAAAAAAAAAAATTCGCTTTTTAAATTTGGGTGAAGAAAAGGGGATGACTGAATTAATAACTCGGAATGAAGAGACAAATTAAAGCGCAACAAGAGTCTCAGACAAATCAACACAACATGAATTATATAATTGGATTGACGATGCAAAACAGAGCAGCCGAGTAAGAAAAGAAACCAAAGCGGCCGGGGAGCGGAGCAAGCTGCTGGGCTGGACTTAGAGCAAGGAGCCAGGCAGGCAGCTGGGAATGGTTGATTTCTTTCTGTATAGAGACAGATTGTTGCAGAAAAAAAGGGAGTTATTATACAGAAATATTGCCTCGTATTATCCTCAGAGAAAGCTACAGCCAGCAATTATATTCATCCGTACGTAGCACTGGCAACACCTCATTGGTACTTTATGCACGTTTATCTGACCAAAAGAGAAGAATCTTTCTTCTTCTTCTTCTTTTTAATAATGTTTTTTTCTTGAAATATTTTAAAAGCCCATTTCCTTGTGGGGTCCAAGACTTTTTGCAGCCGACCGACATTAACGGGACAGCTAAGATGAATTTAATGCAATTGATTCCTCTCTTTCAATTATTTGTCAGTCAAGAAAAAGACAAGCAGAAGTCCTTGCTTAAGCATTATCAACACCCAATAAATGTCAAAGTTTAGAAATGTGCACTCTATTATTTATACCGCAAGCAAAATATCTTCATCAATTTCCTGATATTTTTCTGAACGGACGCTGGATGGACCTCTCTAAAACTTGTGTATCAGGAGGAGTGGTTCCGAATCTATATAATTCTTCCATTTTCTTATCCTAGTGTGCTCCTGCTATAGCCGACTAATTATTACTCATTCACCTTAAATAAGTAACGATCAATAAAAATGCTTGTAAGTGAAAATCTGTGGACCCGTCATAAGGCCAATTCTTTACTTTCAAGTATTTTAATTGAATGCTGCATAACCAAACTGACTGAATAATACTCATCGAATATTTACTCGTTATAATCGCATCCCCTGGCATGCAGAGGCTCAAGCACTTTTAGTGCCCACCGACTTGGCCAGTCACAATGGACGATGGTCAAAACTTTTGTTCGACACTGATCCTCTCAGGCTAATTGGTGCTGTAACTAACCCACGGCTTGTCCCTTGGGATCTCCGAAATCTCATTTCGCGTGCGGACATTTTGATTTCTCTCACTTGGTTTTCAGAACGGTATTGTACTTGGACACCCCGGTCCGAGAACCATCATGCTCATGACTTGAGTCACCTAGGATTCATGTCAAATTTTGATTCGTTATATGTGCATGATGGATATCCTTGTCCAAACGCTATTTAGATTCAGCAATAAAATTATCATATCATCCATTAAAAAAGAAAGAAATGCCATCCACTCCTTATAAAGAGGGTAGGCTTTTGAGTTTATCATCACCAGAGATCGAGAAAAGGTAAATATACTTATTAAACAAGGCGTATCATTCATTGCAGAAAATTTTATTCAAATGGCACGTCTCGATCACTTTGTGAAGATATAGAGGGCTCCTTTTGTTGTTGCTCTCGTACCGATGGCTGACTCTCTTGTTTTTTTTTTTTTTTCCAACTCGATAGAAACATGTGTTATCGATTTGAGTGTCGACTCAGAGTCTTTCGAGCACTTGCTAAAATGACTCGATAATACGATTTTCCTTTGATCCCGTGTATAGTTGACTCACGTCAAGCATGTAGACAACTAAAAATTTAGGCCAATCACAAGCTCCCACCTCGATCCTTCTATAATTAATAATTTAATAAAAAGATAAATTATTATTACTAGAATTGTTAATTATTCTAGTAATAGTAAATAAAATATTCCCTTAATAATATGATGATATTTTGTGCATCAAAATTTGTCAAGCTTATAATATACATGGGAATAAATAAGTCAAAAACCATGCGTGCTAGTCTTGGGTAATTAGGAGAATATTCCCAAACAAAATTTGGAAATATATCATTCTAGAAGTTAATGGAATCCAAATTAAGTAAGAAATTTGGATCGGCCAATAAGATGGAAGTATGAAGATTGATGGTTTCCCTTCTCCACACCTAAAAGTAGAAGCTCTCTTTCTTCGCGAAGGATCCCTTTTGGAGAGCAGAAGCTGCAGAGAGGCTTGAGGATAAGAACGTGTTCCAACCTAAAATCCTTAATTTTTTAGAATCAATAAATACCGAGGGATTAACGAGGGTTCTAACCTTCAGTAATTTTTATATCTTAAAATAAAATTTTAAATTACCGAGGGAATGAATCCATCGGTAATCACTCAGTTATTTTATTTTTTAATTTTTTAAAATTACCAAGATAAATTTCCTGAGTATTCTCCCAGTAATACATCAGGGATTCACTCCCTCAGTAATTTTTCTTAATTTTTTATTTATTTTATTTACTTTTAAAATTTTTATAATAAATTACCGAGGGAAAAAATCCCTTGCTAATATTCCCCTCATATTTTTTTTTTCTAAAATTTTCATTTTTTTTAAAGATTATCAAGGGATTACCGAGGAGAAACCCTTGATAATTTCCGAGAGTACCATCCCTTGGAAAGCTGCCATTAAAATTTTACAAGGGAATTTCGAGTGATTTTTTCGAGGGATTCCTTCCCTCGGAATATTCCCTAAAAAATATCGCATTTTCTAGTAGCGTACTAGGTTCATAGACCTTATCTCTTGTAATCTAAAAAAAAAAAATACCACACAGTTTTACTAATAAATTTAAGTACTGCACGCATAGCACAGGTGCAAGCACTAAAATGGAATTTGACCGCCAGATAAGGTATAAAAGATGCAATCGTTATTTTTGTAAGAGAGTTCTTTATTCATTCATATCTCCAATTGACTTGAAATTTCTTATGTATAGGGTGATCATCTGCATTATTCCATATGCACAATCTAAAATCATTATATAAAATGCCAGTTAATCTTCTTATAAATTGTTTCATAAAGTCTACCCAAAAAATTGTTTAATAAAGACGAGAATCTAATATCGAAGGCTATTATTTTGGAAATAAACCAAACTAATTAAAATCTCTCAATTAATATTCTCGTGAGTTTTTTGCAGAAATAAACAGAAAGATAACTATTTTTGTGAATTAAATTTATAATTAATTAATTAAATAATGAATGAATTCAATAAATCC
The DNA here is from genome assembly GCF_007655135.1 of Punica granatum. NCBI lineage: Eukaryota > Viridiplantae > Streptophyta > Magnoliopsida > Myrtales > Lythraceae > Punica > Punica granatum. Next base: position 2,612,935 of record NC_045130.1, read on the forward strand.
CACGACAAAGCATGGACTTTTTTGCTAGGGCTGGCAAAATTAATGGCTGGGTGGCCCAGCCCGTTGGCCCGAAATCGCGATCAATATATTGAAGTGTAAATAAATATTCAATCATACAAAGGCCTAAACATAGTTCAATCACCACGAAAGAGCACATTCAAGCTCAAGAAGTCCAAGTCCAAAATATGTCTGAGGTTGTGTTGTCGGTTGTGGCTTGTAGGGTTCGATTTATACAAATATATATATATAAAACAAGCGGGCTTCGGGTCGGCCCGGCCAAAACGTTCAGGCCCGGTTTGGCCCCAAAATCATTTTGGGTCAAGATTTGCTGGCCCAGGCTCGGCTCAACAGGACCGGTCCTGGGCCGGGCCAATTTTTACCGGCCCTAGCTTTTGCCTGGTGTAAGAAATGAAAACAAGTCCAGTATTGAGTCCGCAGGAAGTCGTTTGTTGCTATGCCCTTCTTCCCCTCTTCAATCTTTAATAGCCAAATATCTTTTATCGATAAAATAGTCACAACTCAAAGGTAATCAAGTAACTAATATAAAATAAATGAAAAAAATTAGAGCAAAAGGGTTAAATTCTTATATACTATCTTAACAGAACTTACCGCACGGGTAGGAACTCCAGGGTTAAATAATATGGAAAAGGAATGGGCCCCTAGCCTCCACAAAGTAACTAAAATAACTGTCAAATGGCTCTGGCTATGCTAGGTGTTCCTAATTACTTCCCTCTTCTTCCATGAATGGCTTGGAGATCTCTGCATTTCTTCAAGAACTTGCTAATGCATCTCTGGAGGGATAGGTACATACACACGCATGCGCGCACACACACACACATATATATATATAGAGAGAGAGAGATATAGAGGTGTTGCAGTAATGTTTAGGTAAAAATATCATCTTGTGTATCCCAACAGCATTAGCAGAAAAATAGGTTTAGCTGTTGGCATATGCTTATTCTTAATCTCTCTCTCTCCCTCTCTCTCCCTGACTGATTATCCTTGCTTAGATCTTTGTAACAGGTTCTTCGATATTTTTGACTGCTCGCATTTCACTCGGGGCACTCATGTTAATCCGAATTCTCTCCCTCCTACTCTTCCATCACTGTGAACTTATCCTAGAACTCAAACCAATTCGGTCCGCAGTTTAATCTCGCTGTATTATTTATATATACTCGTTTGAGTGCCGACCCTGCTGCGTCCACTCCTCCGGTAATGCTGAGTATGCAAGCCTGGATTCCCGTCTCGAAGCTTTAATGTTGTCAGGTTCTCTGGTTTCTGGAATTCACCTGCCCAGGGAATGGAATATCGGTCCGCCCTGGTGTCCTCGAGCCGGGGGCAAGGGCCAGATTTTCCCCCTCGGCCGCAGCAGCCATTATCTTCCTGCAGTTTTCCCTTTGTGGATGTCCACAATAACCCACTCGGGATTGGGAACATAGGAAGGCCCGTGAATGGGGTGGACTTGAACGGGCTAGTACGGAGTCCATGGCCTGTTTCAGTCTTTTCCGGGAACGTAAATAGCCGGGTATTGACTACTGAAACGGGCAATGATGTTTGGGACGAATTCCCCAGTTGCCCCATGGAGATGATCAACCCACAAGTAAATGGAAGTCTAGTTCCGCCACGAGTGGCATTAGAAGAGATGAATATGCACGACGATCTTCTAGCACGTGTAGGTGTTGTCAATGGTTTGGTTTTTCAGGAAGATCCAATCCGGCCACAGCCCGTGATCACTCCGATGCCTGAGATATCTGAGCAGCAGGGAGACTGGGTGCAGCTCAGTTCGGGTTTCGATGTTTCCCAAATGGGCATCCCTATTCCAATTCCAGGAATCTGTCACGCATCTCCTGATTCTATGTCGATTGCTGCTGGTGGTGAGAAGAAGAGTGGGCTCCCAGAGGAGATTAAGGACAAGACCACAGAGAGGAGGCAGAGGAGAATGATCAAGAACCGGGAATCAGCTGCCAGATCGAGGGCGAAGAAGCAGGTCGAGAACGAAACACAAACTTATGGTGATTTTATTTTGTGTTCAATAACTTTAAGAGACCGTTTTTGTTACACAGATTATGGTGAAACCGTAGCAACTATTCGTTTCAAGAATCATAGGTTTCTGATGTTCCTTGCAGGCCTACATGCACGACTTGGAGAAGAAAGTTTTTTACTTGAGGAAGATGAACAAATGGCTTAAGAAGGTACGCAGCTCGCGCTGTCGAAACAACAAAGAAATGGTTTCGAGTCTGTTCCGCTGAAATTCCGACTGTAATCAATCAGAAATGCTTGGATCCTGTATTAAAGTTGTGAATTGGCTTCTGATGCTGTCCTGTTCTTGCCTTGCCTTGCCTTTCTTTTCCTGCAAACATGAGCAACCGTTGTTGCCCTGCAGATTCCCCGACGCAGCTTACATCGGCATAATCAGTTCTAGAAAGAAATATTTTCGCATTTAAGAACTCGCCTGAAAGCTCGAATCCTTTTATCTCTACTTAATTATGCAGGTGATGGAGCTGCGCTTATCTTTGAACTCGACTTCCAAGCCCAAACACCAACTCCGACGCACCAGCTCGGCTAAATTCTAGTCATTTTATTTCCAAAGTACATAATAATTCGTACATGATTCTTTCATTTTTTTTCCCAGTTCGCAAAAATAAGGTTCCTCTTTCCCATGAGCGCTTCTTTTTTTTTTTTTTGTGCGTTTCTGACGGCTTTGATGGATATTGAGAACCATCTTCTATGATCAAATTATTTGCCGCTGAGCATTTCCAAAAACTTTGGGTCACATTACGGTTCTCGAAGTCGTACTTTTTCAATCCCATGCTGCCTTCCGATTTTCTTGCAGCTATGTTGCCTCAGGAATGTATGCTCATAAATAGCACTCGAAAACTTGTGGAGACATGAAGTCATCACTGGGAGAGTCGAACCCTTAGATCGCTGCAGGCTCCATCTACCAACTTCCATATGAAGATTACTCCCTTCCAGATAAAGGAGTTACATGCATTGATCTATCAACTAATCGTGTAAATTACCAGAGAGGCTGGAATTAACTATGTAATCGCTGAACAATCTATTGCGAAAGCTGTGCGAGGCTCAGGATCCGTAACAGGTCCATGTAGGATGCCACCTCAGCAATGGCACAGCACTTGCATAGCTGCCACAGGATCGGGGAGGGCATCAAAGCTGAGATTTCCGCTTAACTCGGTCCTCACTGGGCAACTCTCAAGCCGTTCCATCAGGCGAGTCTCGACAATTGCCATTTGGAAAGGTACCTTGGAAGCGTTGATGGAGGGAATTTGAAGGGAAGGAGCGAGGGAACGTATTATTCCTCAAAGTTCCTTCAAATCAGGAAAACAGAAATCCTTTTCTCCAAAGCAAAGCGAAAAGACTTCCTCCTATATATCGGTGAAAACAATTCTTAATCTGAATTGAGGAATATCACTCGCCATTCGACTTTCTTTTCCCCTTCCTTTCCCTCCAAATTCTTCCATGATTTACATTAGTCTCAGTCCTGTTATTGTTTTACAGAAGATATATCCACTATCTGGATATTGTAACATGGCATTTCAAAGAATAGCGACATAAAAAGATTGAGAGAACACGACCAAGTTTTCTGCGACATTACTTTTCAATTCGATTGGTCTGATGACAGATTCAGATGATGGGGGGCATCTATACATCCGAAAACCCTCCTCTGATAATATGTAATCCCCAGAGAGAGATGAAATCAAACTTATAATTTCGACAGCACTAGTAGCATCCAACATTTACACCTACGTGAACTGTAATCACTATTTACAAGGGAAGCAGGACAAGTAAACAACTGGTTCATACACCACCGGTTGAGTTTGAAGTCTCGGTGGGCTTCCTTAACTAGCCTGCCAATTGCAGAGCTCAGAAGTTTCACTTTTTGTACAAATATCAACATGCTATTCAAGGTTTCTCAAGCTTATAAAGCAGGTCCATTCGAGAAAGAGGGTAATATTCATGTGGGAAATGACTTACTCAGCTAAGTATTTACAGCAAAAACTGATGTAGGGTATAGAATATCAATCAGTAGGCAGAGTTGAACGGAAACTTACAAAAAGTCGGGAAGGTCTTAGTTGCCTATCGATTCTTTGTGGCATCTGTAAACATAGCTCTTGTCCAATGTTCAATATCTTCAGTTTGCGATGGCGGAGGAGGAAAGGGAGTATGCTCCACAATATCCCATCCATCAATAAGGCTCTCATTCTTTCCCAGATCGGATAGATCGGTAGCATAAAGAAAGCTAGCTGCTGAGTTGGGCAGGTTCGTTTCACCCATGTTCTTCTGCACGGAATGGGTAATAATATAACGAGATTCCCCAGTGATATGTCAAATGAAAGTAGGCCGGAGGCAATAGCAGTTATCGAGATGATATATGAGGCACCAAAGGTTGGCAAGGAAAGGTTACTTTTCCTTCTTATGGTTTTACTAAACCAAATTCTATCTACTTGCATTATACCAAGCTCCCTTAAATTAACGACAATTTACAAATGGCAGTCTTCTTCAAGGTAATATTCTTTTGAAAACTTATTATTTTTTCAAGCAAGATGGAAATTGGAAAGGATGAAAATTTGAAAAGAGAGGAGCCAATGGCAAAAGATTTTCAAGCATCAATCAGCATCAATAGTCACGTATCCTAGAGAAAAGATAGCTGGAACAAAGTTAGAGCTTCAATGATACCATAATCGGCAGTGCATGAGCACTTTCCAGCAAAGTACTTGATGCAATGACTGAATTAACATTCCACACTGACTTGTTCAATTGTTGAACTTGCTTGCTGGACCTGAAAATACAACAGGAAATGAACAAAAAATAAAATGCGACAGAACTCATTGCCATGCTAGCAAGAAACATATATACAAGTGCTGCAACAGCAAACGAGTTACATTAAATGCGTTAAGAGGCAGAAAAGCATGTGGATGGTGCAATATAATGGAACGACGAATCCATTGAACCTCATGTAAAAGCAAGATTAAATCATCATCTGAGGTGTAAAAATAGCTCATCTACCTTGAACAAGCCATCTTCAGAGAAAAGACTGATCTAACTTCTTTAGATGAAGACAGAGTGGCCAACAACTTCGCGAAGGCCTCAAAAGTGGATGCTTCAGAAGGAACCTCTAAACATAGAGAGTTATAACAATATGCTGTAATGCAGGCCACACTTTTCTTCAAAAGCGATATCCCTCTTTGCAGATCCTTGTGTGTTTCAACAGAATGTGGAGAGGCAGAGGAGTAATTAAAGCTACCACTCCTGCAAGAATCTAGCTGCAGTTTTCTCTCAGATTCAATTGAGGTAACACCGAAATTACTCGAGCTTCTGTCAGACCACGAATTTTCTCCACTGCTGGAACAGTAATTTTGGCGTGGGATAAAGAGGGGGTATTCATTGCTGCATAGTTAAAAAAGATTCAATAAGATATGTCTATAGAAATCCGAGCAAGCTAATGACTAGAATTTTTGTCGAAATATACCTTCTGGAGGAGGGGCGAGCATCCCAATAAGAATCTCGTTGCCATATACGAGAACAGGAACCCTAAAAGAATGAAAAAAAATTTATACATTAATTACAGCTAAACTTATGGATAATAATGGAAGAATGAAGAGTATGTGGAGTAATTCCCAGTGAGCATTTCCTTGTACTCAATATCCTAGAAATATTTTACACTGAAAAGACATATATCGATCCAGGAAGAGGATAATTATATGAAAGTGTTCAACCCCAGGCACCAAGAAACACCGATTCTTTTCTTAAATTGTTAATTTTGTTATTGCTTGATAGGCAACGTAATAAATAATAAAATGAATAACCAGCAAAATGATAGCTATCATGCACATCATAAATCCTCACCGCAAAACCTGAGTTATGAAGTGCTGGAGCAGCCAAAATCTGAATAACAAGATTCAGAAGTTGCACCATGTATCTGTTTTACAAACATGAGGATTAGTGACTGGCAGTACATAAAAATAAAAAGGAGAAATGTTTCAATTACCCTTAGAATGTTGCGTGACATGCAAAATTCAAAAGGGTAACAAGTGACAGTAGTGCAGCCACCTAACCCAGTAATGAATACTTGAAAATGAAAGTTATACCCAAGAGAGGCACCAAGCTCCTCTTTAGGAACAGAATGGGGATCGAGTCCTCTAGGTAAGCGCGCATTGCAAATTTGATCATATTGACCTGTAGTCCCATCATTCCTTTCACCATCCGTATTCACCTGAATGACAACACTAACCATTCTGGTGAGAAATTTCCCCACTTATACTGTATAAAGCCTAATGAGATCCCATCAACCAATGTTGTTATGTAAAACAATTATACCAATGAAGAACACCAACCACATTGTTCCAACATATGATCGCACTCATCTCAAATATGGAACATACATAGGCCAGACAGGAAACAAGGAAAAGTGGCAGCAGATGCTTGAGGACAACAAACAGCTAGCTGAATATAATGACTCTCAAGCTATATCAACTTCTTTCTAACTGAATAATATAGATCCTCGGATCCTCTAGGTACACAAATTCCACTTTACCAAATTGAAGTCAATTTTACAAATATTTTTTGGTTTTGATTTAAGCTGCATGTTGATAAAACAAACCATAAACAAGTTATCAAGCATTGGCACCACATAATGTCTCACCCGACGCTGGGGAAACAATTTGCATATCTGTTTTATGATGACCGACTGCTTGTGAAGACGCTCAGAGGTAATTGCCATCTGTCATCAGAATATTCAAATAGTTTGTATATCTGTTTTAACACCAAAAGCTCAATGAAAGCAAAAATCAAAATTTATGATAATTGTACTCACATGCCCTAAGGTCTGTGTGCATATTAGGTTAGGATAAAACTTCTCCAATTGCTCCGCACGATTCTTTTCCAACTGCAAAGAAAGTTAAAATGTTTTATCAGTGTATTCCTGTCCCAGAGAAACGACGGACAACCAGAGGAAAGATATTGGAACTTCTATTACCGTGCGGAGGGAAGCTTCAAGCACTCCATATTTTGCTTTCAGTTCGTTAGAAACCTTCACAACCTGAGCCTTTCCTGTTAAATCATCAGATGAGTTTCGCAACCTTCGACTGTGAAAAATCATATGAATATTAATCGAGATACAAATTTTAAAGTAAAGCTCCAAAAACCTTGTGCTAGTTGTTCTTTCTTGACACGGAGCTTCTCCCGCAACTTCGAGAGTTTCTCATTCTGAAGCACCCTCCAATTGAGTTGATCGTCTGCCTTTCCCTATAAAATGCTCCAAATTAGACTACAACATCGCTAATGTAAACTAAGCCGTCATCCGCTTCTGTGAAATTGGACAATTTGGTCCAAGAAATATTGTTTTCACTAAGAAATAGTATCTGAAAATGCCAAAAAGGCTATTATATTTTGTTTTATGTGATCAAAAACTACATCATTGCCATTTTCATTCAATAGATCACTTATAAGCTCTGCAGAAATTTTATAATTGATAACTCAGCAAAAGTTGCAACAAGAAAACCAATGTAACGACGATGCTCAAACCTTTGCAACAAGCACTTCACCAAGTCTTGAATACAGAGCATCCCGCCGACTCTTTAGTGACTTCAAACCAATGTTATACTCATTTAATCTGCAGGAATGAGGAAAAAGAAAAAACCGATATTTGAGAACAGTGGCCTCACATGAGACAATTCAAGTCTAACCACAAATTTGCTCTTTCTGTCATGTACTTATTTAACGCGAAATGAAGTGCGATGGGTTCAGGGCTATTGTAACTATCAACTAGTAACTTTGAACCGGTACCTGTAATTGACACAGATTGCACAGATTGAAGCCCGATTCGAACTTTCACATATAGCACAGCTGCTTGGTCTTCTGGTCATCATCTAACTTCTCATCAGCCAAAAGATGCTCATAGCAAGTTTTTCAAACCTGATAATCACCGAAAATCATTGCCCAAAAGTCCCAGCACGAGCAAAACACGCAAAATTCTACAAAAACTTTCATGTTGATCTGAATCAAAGCTTCTTATGTTCAATCAGAAATTACTTTAGTAACAGAATATCGGCCCCATCACCATGCTGTGCCATCTTGGCCAGAATTATACTCATAACATACATAAGTATAGGTTTTGCTTCGGAGAGACGAAATCCTCGCAGAATCACTCACCAGATTAATGTTGGGAGAGTCGAGACGAACTCCGATGATGATCGCCGGCGAATCGGGAGATCTCTTCAGGGGTTCTCTTCCGCCGGAGTTCGGAGCTCATGGCCAATGAACACGCAACGACAGGAAATTTTCTGATCGATCGTTCTGATGTTTCGATTTTTTTTATTCGAACCCAAGCGAAAATAAAAGAAACAACCTCGGGTTAATTTCGATTCACTCCTTGTAATTCTGTGCAGTCTCAGGTGCTCCTCGTAATTTATATTTGTTTCAGAATGATCCCTGTCATCTGTTGAACTGTCTCAAAAAATATTGAAATATAAATCCTACTCAGAGTTTGAAGTATCAAGCTCAGCCTGCTCTGCTCCCACATAAAACTTCCAAAATCATTGACACGACTTATTTCGAGTCGTTCTCACCTCCATTTCAATAGGACCGACATGGCAACAAATTCAAGAAACCTTGATGGTTGTGATTTTGATGTTACTTTTAACGCGCTTCAATGAATTGAAAGCTAGCAGCTAACAATGTTTCGGTGGTCTGCCAATGAAACTTAGCCCGTGATATGTATGAACGCAGGGGTGCAAAGTGAATTGCTCGTAAAACTTCAGGGCGTGTAAAAGAAATTATTCAAAATGTATATATTTGATCTAATTTGCTTGAATTGAAAGCTCCGAAAAGAGGGAAGAGTGTGAAAAAACAGAGAACTTCCTCCCACCATGCTTTCAGAGGAAATATCTGAGGCATGACTGAGCTTCTGAAGCCCATTCTCCGGGACGGAACTTCGACTCCGCTCCGGCTCCGGCAGATGCTTCCGTTCAGCTTCCTCTCCTCCTCCTTTCCCAAACCTTCGTCCGTCTTCGTTCACCCGTCTCATTCCCCGAAAGAGGCCCTCTCCCAAAGCTTCCCCCGTCTCTCCAACAAGAAGCTATCTTCAGCTTCGACGGCCGCACAGTCCCACGGTTCATCGAGTAGCACCAGTTCGCTGCGAAGCGTAGAGGGGGTTTCGTTCGACCCAAAGGCTGTGAGCCAAAATCATGGCCTTCCCGCCATTTGGCTCCAGTCCTGTTCCTGCGCCAAGGACGTTCAGCAGGTGCACGCGCTTGTGTTGAAGTCCCTGGGCAGCGTGGACACGTATACTAACAACAACCTGGTGACTGGGTACTATAGGTTCGGTCGTTTGGGTGATGCCAGGAAGGTGTTCGACGAAATGCAGGATCGAAATGTTGTGTCTTGGACGGCCATGATTAATGGGTACATTTGGTTCGGGCTCGAAGATGAGGCCTTGCGACTGTTCCTCAACTCCTTCGGTTGTGGGGTCCGTGCAAACTGCAAGACTTACGTTTGTGTTCTAAACATCTGCAGCAAGAGGACGGAGTTCGAGCTTGGGAGACAGATCCATGCTTCAGTCATGAAAACCGACTCAAGGAACCTGATTGTTGATAGTGCCCTCGTCCACTTCTATGCCAAGTGCGGTGAGCTCGAGAGCTCATTTTGCATGTTTGACCAGATGATCGACCGTGATGTGGTCACGTGGACTACAATGATAAGCGCCTGCGCTCAGCATGGGCACAAGAGGCAGGCCCTCTTGATGTTCTTGGAGATGCTGCGTGATGGGTTGTTGCCGAATGAGTATACTGTTTGCAGCATTCTGAACGTTAGCGGGGAGTTGAAAGCCCTTGAGTTTGGGAGGCAGTTGCATGGAGCAATCGTCAAAAAGATGGTCAAATACGATGTTTTCGTGGGGACGTCTCTTGTGGATATGTATGCCAAGTGCGGAGAGATAATCGAATCGAGAAAAGTGTTCGTGCGAATGAGGAACCGTAATACCGTCACATGGACTTCTCTAATAGCAGGGTATGCTCGGAAGGGACTCGGGGAAGAGGCCATAGCCCTTGTCCGGGAGATGAAGAGGAAGAACATATTCGCAAATAACATGACCATCGTGAGCATTTTGCTTGCATGCGGTTCGCTAAGAAATATGCATTTGGGAAGGGAAATTCATGCGCAGATAGTGAGGAAATTCATGCAGACAAATATCCACATCAGCAGCACTCTCGTGTGGTTGTACTGTAAATGCGGGAAGTACTCCTATGCCTCCAATGTGCTACAGAAGATGCCCTTCAGGGATGTCGTCTCATGGACCTCGCTGATATCGGGCTGTGCCGATCTAGGGCAGGAAGCAGAAGCTCTAGAGCTGTTGAAGAGAATGTTGGAAGAAGGGGTAGAGCCCAACTCGTTTACTTACTCTTCGGCCCTGAAGGCGTGTGCCAAGTTGGAGGCAGGCTCCATCGGGAGACTAATTCACTCCTCTGCGAATAAGAAACCTGCCATGTCTAATGTGTTTGTGGGCAGTGCCCTGATCCACATGTACTCGAAGTGCGGTTTTCTGTCAGAGGCAATCAGGGTTTTCGATGGCATGCCTGAGAGGAACTTAGTCACGTGGAAATCAATGATAATGGGATATGCGAGGAATGGGCAGTGCCAAGAGGCTTTAAAGCTTCTCTACCGAATGAGAGCGGAAGGGATTGAGGTGGATGATTACGTGCTTGCTGCAGTTCTAACAGAATGCGGAGGAGTTCAGCTGGACATGGAGCCTTCAGCAGAGCACTGCTTGCAGTCCACGAGATGTTGAGAGGTTGGTGCTCAAGTTGAATCTCTGTATCTGTGGGGGATTTGAGACATACATACGGCCATACCTGTAAAGGGGGAGACGATGTCAAGAGAACCATCAGAAGAAAGGGTTGTGGCGCGGCATATACAGCATAATCTCGTTCTCGGGCTGTTTTTTGTTAATCTCCACAGTGCAAGAGCCATGGGCAGTTCCGTTGAATTTTAAACGGATGACATATAACATCATTGATATCGAGTGGACAACTGTGTAAGAGGTGAAGATGTTAAGAGTAGCTGACCAAATTTGTATTGATAATCAAATACTCTCTCTGTATATAAATTTTTGGTAACATATTCGTGAGTGTATAATTGTGTATACTTCGTCCTTCCACTCAATGAAGATGTTCATTGTTGTGAACTGTTGCTCATGCATGTCATAAGTCGAACATGTTGCGCAAGCTGAAGTAGTCTGCTCAAATAAGCAGTTTTTGTTATTTGACAAGACACTTGCTTTGATGCTTTCATCATGGTCGGCCTTTCAGGGTAAATTCAATCCTATATATAGTCTCCCTAGAATCTAGACCATGCAAACCACGACTACCAATATCAAGAAATGTCTTGCCAATGCCCAGGCTGGCCAAGGTTATCAACAGGACTAGCCTTTCCGACCAAGTACCATTATAACTCCCAATCGCCATTAAAACTAGTAGCCACGTCTCAACAGAGCAATCAAAAATGAGATCGGCATATCTCAATCAAGAATAGTATCTCAGTCCATTCTCTTAGGAGCAAAACCATTGAAACAACAGTTAATTTGAACAGCGCCTTGAGTTGAGCCCTGGAGCCGGTTGACTTAGATGATTTATGCAGTCAAAACGGGTACATGACAAAAATTTCATCTATAGGGCCATTTGCCAAGGCCTTTATTCTTCAGCATGTTTTCTCGAGTATAATACACCAATTTGATTTGTCGAAAAATCGATCAACAACTGTCACGTTGTTCATCCCAGACACTAACCTGCAAACACAATGATGGATCAATTTAGACCAAGTACGACGACCGATCAAGATGAAGCAAAAGGTCGCCAGAAGGACTAGAAGGGAAAGCAGAACAAGTGTTAAGCTTTTGTACAAAATCTACACAAGCATTATCTATATTTGAAGATAAATGCAAAATGACATGCTATGAATTAAAAGCATTCTCTTGATAACTTCTTAGCTTTGGGATACAGTTGTAACTTCTAATTTTTGCCATTACGAACTCAGTATTGCCTAGAGATGCATGATCAGTCGACTACTAACTTCTTATGTAACATAAGTGCAATTGCTTTACCTTTCAAGCTCACCCTCACTGAAGACATGGTAATATCTATTGTAGACAACAGCGCCCTTCTTATCATCTTTCTTAGCCAAGCCACTCTCAACAGCACAGGTTGAGGCTCCACCGACTTCAGCACGATGATACGGCAGGTGCCAGGGCACAAAGTATTCTTGCTGATTATTGTTATTATTTTCAGTTTGACCGGCAGGATGAGAACTTCTCTCAGGCAATTCATGTGAATCATCTTTGGAGTTCCCCACATTCTCTCCCAAAACTCTGTCATCTGTCTCCGGGATGCTTTCCAGCGTCAAAGATGGGGTGCTTCGAACACGAGGACTGCCAGGACCCACCCATTCTTCCACATACTTATGTGCAAGAGGGGTCCATTTTATAACCAGAGACTGATCCTCCTGTTCAGCAGCCCAAACAGTGATCAAAACTAGCCCGCCTCTCTTAACAACCCGAACCAACTCTTCAATCGCCTTTTTCCTTCGATACTCTGTACTTAAATGGTGCAACACTGCTATTGATATCGCAGCATCTCCAAACCCAGTGCGGTAAGGAAGGTTTACGGCATCTGCAACCAAAACTTCATGATCTCTGTCGGCACATATCTTAGTCAAGGGAGCACTAATATCACATCCTATGAAATAACAATCGGGATTTAATCCCAAATACTTCCCATTTCCACACCCTGCATCCAAAATAAGGGACCCCGCAGGCAAGGATTTAAGGAATGCGGCGACCTTTGGCCACTTCGCGAATCGGGTGGAACTGAAGTGAGGAGCTATCGCATCATAAACGCGATGAACATACTTCTTCTCTATTTCAGGCGTGAACTGAGCATTCGTGGAGGAACTTTTCTTGTCCCTGTGTTCTGCTACAGACCCAGAAGTCCGCAAGTGAGGTAGAGCACTCTCCTGAATCTCCTCTCTCATTGAACTAAATAACCTGAGATGAGATCTACTACAAATTACGGATGACTGGAAGCCCTCTTTATCCTGATAAAATCTTGTCCTTGCCCTTAGGAAACTGATTAGCATCAGCCTAAAAGGCGCAGGGGAGCTAACCAAAGATTTGACTGCAAAAGGGACAAACAATTTAAATCAGAAAAAATGCAGTTCCTGAGCTCATTCAAGCAGTCTTCAAGCAACAATTCAGGAACAATAACACAATCTCATCAACTTCCATTGCCACAGATCAAACGGAGCTCGTGAAGCAGCTTCGAACTGCTACAGGCTGTGAAATGAGCTTTCTTTATTACTTCAATACCGTCCAATCAGTTCCATTTCACTAGTAGTGGAATCAGCAGAGCAAGAACTTCACCTTACTTCAGTTGCTGAAATAACTCGATCAATGAAATACCAACATCGACCAAATGAGCAAGAGATAGCCTGTGAAAGGGAAATGGAATATCGAAAGGGAGAGATAGAGAACCTGAAAGAAGCCTGATGACCGATCCGCCGCCGCCGGCACGCCGCCGATGCCCTGATCTGACTGGAACGAAACGGGAGGAAGGAGAAGGCCCTTCTCAGGGGTCAGGAGTCGAAGTCGAATGCGATGGAAGTGTACGTTCTGAAAAGGAGTTGGGTTTCATGGGCCCAACAAGGAGAAAGAGAGCAAAGAGGAGGCCCACGAGCGCTAATGGGCCGGTTGTAGTAGCGAAATGAAATATCCATTCCATTTCATATCTTTCCATTCCAGCGTACCAAATGTAACCTTGAAACAGTCATTTGTTGGAAAGCGACACGATGCTAGGAAAGCCAATCGCGACCATGGTTATGTATAAAGAGGTTTCAGCTAGTTTTTATTAGTAAGCTATTGCAAGTCAATCTTCTTTTTTGAAAGGAGGGGTCACGAAAATTGTTCACTAAAAATAAAAATAAAAAAGTAAATGAGAAGCTAAAATCTTCCGATATTAATTTGAATAGGAACCACTTGATTTAGCTCGAGAGCATATGTCATTGCACTGAAATCTATCATTTCACTAACAGTAATTCAATAAAATAGATTCACCAAAAAGAAAAAGAAGAAAAATAAACATATATGTATAAATAGCATGGATGCAATTATAAGTAGATCTGCCTTTATTTTGTTCGGTGTGCACCTAATATCCGGTAGCTCAATGGGCTATGGGCCTCCACTTTATTATATCAATCAATTATTGACGCCACTCGTGACACATTCGTCCCTCCACCTTCCTCCCTGTTTCGTCCATTTCTTGTCCTCCATATGTTTCCGTTCACGTGCTTGAATTGTGGGATGAACCGCAAGGATGTTATATAGAGAAATAGACCGGCTGGCTTGCATCAACCTCATCCACACATATGCACGATCAATATGGAAAAACTACTGGAAATGTTCCATGTGTTTTCGCATATGCAAACACCGAAGATAATTGCAGTAATTACGATGTTTTGCTCTGTGAATCCCACTTGCTTAAAGTCTTAATCGAGCACGTAATTCAGTCAAGTTGATTTTTCATTCCCGAGCTGATCCGGCATTACATGCCTAGTTCTAATTTACACTCGCTTATCTACGAATGTCAAGTCAGACGGATTAGGTCTGCGTCCCAACAGCACATGGGTTTCTGATGGGCGGCTGTCTTGCAAAATCCACAAGGTTTCTCAATTATAATAAAGTGTTTCGCGAAGAACTTCCAATCAAGGATCCACCAATATTAGAGGTTGACAAAATATATTCCTTTTTAGAAAATTGATTAAGTGGAAATGTTATTTTTCTTTAAGGTCAAAATATAGCTTCACTACTAACAAAAGTGTTGATTGAGTGATAAGTAACTTATTCCCGTAAGGAGGAGAACACAAGTTCGAATCCCAGGAATAGCACTTGTTGGGAGAGATAATAACATTTAATGCTTGATTTCCCGACTGAATTAGTCAGATCCCATTGAGCTTCTGGATATCATGATACACACCGAAAAATATATATATATATATAAGTTGACTTTTTTAAAAAAAATATTGGTTGACTTAAAGAGTAAACCCGAGTTTTCTATGTCGCAATTGCATGTAATCAATTAATAATTAACGCAGAAGTCAAGACTTGGCTTCTTTACTTGTAATAATAACATAAAAAGAAGAAGAAGAACAAGATGAAAGACGACGACGACGACTTGCGTTTTATAGTGATTTGGCATAAATGTTCAAAATAACTGTAATAATAGTATTTTGAGAAATATATAATGCGCTTCTGAAATCACTGATCAGTTGATATTATCTTCTACAAACGCCAATTCTTTAGCTACTTAGTCTGAACGGCAACAAGCTAAGGTTGATCTAGGATTTCTGAGATATTTGATTTGTGGCCTATATATATATACACACATAAAAGTATCATTTAGAAGATGAGATTTGAGTCTATATAATTATATTAGCTCATGCAATGCAACATCCTAATAGCAATACTCAGGTCATTTGTTGTCACATGGTTATACATGTTATTAAAAAAATAGATGAGAATTAAGGCCAAGGCGAAAACTAATTCTATTGCATAATTCACTAAAAAAGAAGAAGCTAATTCTATTACATAAAATATTTTTTAATCTTCTTTATAACAAAAGAAAAATAAAAAAAACTTGCTCTCTAGAATTTTCGAGATCGTTTGGATTCAAAGTTAAAGGGCCTGTTTGGTTTCAAGATAGTATTTTAAAATCACAATTCTAACTTAACTCTATCCACTACAAAACAAAATAACTCATACAAAGTCAAAGAGTGGACCCATTTATACCACTTTTTCCCACAACAAAACAACATAACACATACAAAGTCAAAGGTGGATCCCATTTATACCACTCAAAATCAAAATTAAAATCTGATTTTAAAATCCTACTATGAAATCAAACGCAACCAAAATTATTTTGATTTTGATTGTAGAAAAGGACAAATGAGATGTGATTATAAATTGGACTTGAGAAACGTGTGTTTTTGTTGTGTAGTGTGTTGAGTTAAAGTTAAAATTAAAATTTTTGAATTGAGAAACGTGTGTTTTTGTTATGTAGTGTGTTGAGTTAAAGTTAAAATTAAAATTTTAAAATTGGGAAATATGTATTTTTATTGTATAGTGTGTTGAGTTAAAATTAAAATCAATTGTATTTGAATCCAAATGGGGCCTTCTTTCCTCCGTGAACTCAGGTACGCTGCATTCTATCTCGCCAGCCAGAAGCAAAAGCAGTTAGAATATAAGGTGGTGTTTGGTTTCATAGTAGGATTTTAAAATCAGATTTTGATTTTGATTTTGAGTGGTATAAATGGGGCCCACCCTTTGACTTTGTATGAGTTATGTTGTTTTGTTGTGGGAAAAAGTGATAAAAATGGGACCCACTCTTTGACTTTGTATGAGTTATTTTGTTTTGTAGTGGGTAGAATTAAGTTAGAATTGTGATTCTAAAATACAATTGCGAAACCAAACAGGCCCTAAACTCTTTTTGTTGGACTAGGAATTTTCCAACAGAAGCTCCTCCCATGACAATTTTGATAAGCGATTGATCGTTTGACTCGAAAATATAAGAACATTTCGGCAAGCACAATTCTAGTTAAATGTATGTGAAGCTTATGAATATATATATATATATATCATTAGTGTTCTATCGCACTAAAACGAAATTTCGACCCGACGTACCACTGCAATATTTGAATTATTATGGGAAGAAAATTTAAAGCCTCCCCCGCCAATTTCGTTGTTACACTTGTAATGAATATAACACACGGGTGCAATCTCGTAATGGTCCCAAGAAAGACCAAAATGCTCGTCGTCGGCTATTTTTTTCGTAGCAGCCGGTCGGTCCCCACATGCTCTTAAATAGTTTCTGGTTTTATTTTACTAAACTTAGAAAAATAAAATAATACTTTTTTCTATTACAATAGAGATTCATGTGAGCATAATACGATAAAATAGAATTCTTAATATTTAATAAAGGGACATAAATAATTTCATAATGAAAACTAATCTTGCAACCTCTTAGTTAACAAGCGATAAGAACGAGCACCACTTCACTAACACCCTTCTCTACTACTTTTCCGTTTTAGGTCAGTTTATATATAAACTTCTTAAAAGAAAAAAAAATCGGTTACAAGAGAGACACATGATTTTAGAATAATGAAATGTAAATTTTAATATCTAATAAAGAATATTAATGCTTCGTTTGGTTTCGCAATTAAAATCATAAAAATTTTAACTTTAACTTTAACTCAACACACTACATAACAAAAATTCATATTTCCTAAGTAAAAAATTTTAACTTTAACTTTAACTCAACACACTACACAATTATTTGTCATTTTTTACAATCAAAATCAAAGTTACTTTAACTCTGAAACCAAACGCGCCATAATAGTTCCACCTCAACAATCAAATATAAAATCTCTTACTCTTATTTATTAGATTAGGATTGTGGTCCACTGGACTCTAATATAAGTGGATTTTGCACCGTTTTTATGTAGCTTTCTGCAGTCATTCGACGACCTCTCCTTCTGTGATTAGTCAGTGTGGCTATCTGAAGTTTTAAGTCAATTGGTAACTCTAAAAAAAAAAAAGAACAAAACAAAAACAAAAACTTTTGTATCCTCCAATTAATGTCTCTATAAAAGAAAATCCAAAGATCCCTATATTCGCAAATGGAATGAGTATACATAACAAATCGAGCGGTATCGAGGTGATATGAGAGTGGTTACGAATTTTAGCAAGATCCAAACCCTCTAGTTGTAGCTTTTTTCTCCCTTAATTTTTTTTTGGTGTGCACCTCCTTGTATACAGAAATTCAATGAGTTTCAACTAAATTAAATTCAAACTAGATTGATCCATTGGCTCTCCTAATTAATCATGATTTTACATTTTTTCACAAGACTCAAACTTGGGACTTTATTTAAGAGGAAGACCATCACCACGATTTATGATCCACGCTAGTTGTATCATTTGATTTGCCATCTTACCATCGCGATGATTATTAAAAAAGAAAAGGGCAAATCTATTTATAACTATAAAAGCCGTGACAATTCTTCAGAATGGGCTATATAGAACAGACCTTCCTTCCAACTCTATGATCTTTCTATTGACCACCAATAAAACTGAGACAAATGACGGAAGGTCTAACATCGACGAATAATTTATTACTTCTGAATTTCTTAAATTAGTAATTGTTCGCTTATACTCAAAATTCAGAAAGTTCTTTTAGAAAAGTGTGAAACACATCATACCTACCATTATCTTCTTCATAGTTTATTTCCTCTCTCTCAAACGTTTAGCGAAAATGATGTAAAAGATGAAGAAGAAGAAATTGTGAGCAACATTTGCCGAGAGTTGGTGTGAGCCTGGCTGACTCTGCTTCGGCGATCAAAGATGAAAAGAGATTGATGATCAATGATGACTTTACTGATTGATGATTAATGATGACTTTACTGATGGCGCCAATTTGCAACATGGGTCGATAGCAGTTGTTATTATCCTTAAAATTTTTATTTATTTTTTAAGTTGTTATTTCTCTTTTCAATTACAGAGAAGGCTAATGGAACTAGTATATAAGAAAATATAAAATCTGATAAAGAAGTATGAGTAATTTCACAACGAGAATTGAATCTAGAACTTCTAAGAAACCAAACGACAACGTGTGTTATCGTACTACGTTCCTTTTGCTACCTAGTTATTATTTAATTAGTTCAGAGTAAGGCCAAGGTTAATTAAATAATTAGTTAACTAGGAATATCCTATCAACTGCTGGTGGCCTTTTTTTATTTTTAATTGTTGAAATCCCAACAATTTTCTTGTCCCTCAGGATACGAGGATTTTAGGAAAATTCACCTGAAACTTCGTCGAGATTTTAGCTTATTCCTATCCAGATCATATTATCCAATATACCCATTCATTTTGAATCAATCCCACTATTGGGCGAATAATAGCCTCTTCTTTGCATTTATTTTACGTATATGTTTCTTTTTCTAAGAAAATTTTATTTTTTATATTATTTTATTTTATTACACTATAATAAAAGAGACTGTACCGTGACATGATGAATAGACAAAGGAGACGCCAGTAAACGCCATTCTTGGCTCCAAAAAGTGGAACATGCAAATTCAAAGAAAAGAGCCTCATCAAATATTTCCAACAAAAATACGAGAAAAATTAGGTGGGACTTGTGGAAAAAAGAAAAACGAACTACTTGTGGTTAATAAGTTTACTACATTCTTAGTTTGGTTGAGGCATCACCATGTTATATTTCTTGGGTCCTTATACCGTATAAATTCCCATATTTATTACTAATACTAAGCTGAAACGTATCAATATTCTCAAGAAGAGAAACAATTGTTTTTCGGATGACATAGATGATGACATATTATAATTTATAATTAACATGACATTAATGCTGGCTATAAGCATATGGCATGTTGGGACACAGACAAGTCAGCCCCAAAATTAATTATTTGACTAAATCATGTAGTAAAGTAGTTGCCTGCATCGCTTGTTAGGTGAAGTATTAGATTATTCTTCCCCGAGTCGGAAAAGCAAAGGAGAATTTAAATTAGTTTGGGGGCTTGCACGGGCTTATAGCTTGAGAAAGTGGAGCCAACCCATATCTTTTACGTACTGTTACTAATACTATCATATAAGCGATACATTTTTTTTTTCCTGTGGAATACGGAGCCAGCGGAAACTTTTTTAAGTCTATATTAATCTGCATGAATGATGATAAATCTATCACATTTTTTTACCGAAAGAAAGGAAAAGAAAATCTATCATTTTATTATGGGTTCCTATTCCATTATTACTTAAGGAACCCCAATGATATTTTGCAATAATCACGATGATGTGACATGGTATTTTCTTTTCTTTTCTTTCTTTTTTTTTTTGTGAAGAAACGGGGTAGAATAACTTTTTTTCTTTTTTTCCTTTTGGTTGGCACAGTACAGAACTATTCGAGTTCGTTGACCGCGCTGACAATTCTCAAAAGCTATTTTCAAGATACGTTTTCGGTTATATGTATATTATATAGTTAAGCCCATGTAAGGCTAGCACATAAAGTAATAAAGAAACCGTTTATAAAAAAAAATATAAATAAATACATCCATTCGTCCTAAAATTCTTTTGTTCGATCTTACTCATTTTGTCACTTTCATCCTAACATTTAATTCTCTGTCAAAATTAAGAGATCTTCAATTTTCTGTGAATAGATTTGAAATCTAAAAATGAGGCAAAATTAAAAAAGGAAAAAAAGGACATACATAAATGAGTTGACGTCTTCAGGTGGATGAAGAGTCGAGACGGATGAAGAGTCAAACGCGGTGGCCACCCCTCCTCCTAGGTCGTCAACTGCCTCTCTTCCCCTCCTCAACTTGATAGAGATCTCAGGGATAATGAGATCTCCATCGATTCTTGGGGAGGGGGAGTTGCGGGAGACCACCACCCTCTGTGAGGTTGCTGGCCACTCTAGGGATCGCCAGCGACGGAAGAGAGCGGCCGGTGCCAGCAACTATGTCCTCCCCTCTCTCTTTATCGGTCGTGTCCATCAGCCTTTATAAAAATTTCAAAAATAACTTTTATTTACAAATATTCAAAATTCCTAAGTTTTGATAGAAAATTAGGCAGTCGTGAAAGTAAACAAAATAAGTGACGTTAAAGACAATATCGGATAGAAAAAAAAAGGATGAAATTGGAAAAGAAAAAGTATATTATAAAGATTGGGGTTAAAAGTGAGATTTTCTTTTCCTAAAATAAAATAAAGAGGTTACTTGGAACCAAACTAGGGGTCAAGTTCACGGAAATTACACATGTGGAAATTTCCATATGTTGTCATGCACGTAGGCGTAGAGGTCCTTCCTTGCAAAGGAAACGTATAGAATTTTTAAAAAAATGAAAGTGAAATTCTGTTTATGCTAGGAATATTTATAGTCACGCTCTGATTGGTGAATAAGTATATACAACAATTAATAAGTTCCTTTAGACCAACATAAAGCTGATGAATGATAAAACTAATAAATATGAAGCACAAATACTTATATTTTGGTGAGAATGATGTGAGCAGCTGTATCACAAAACCTTTGTTCTTTTCCAGGAAGCAACAGAGAAAATTCAGATAAATATACGTATTGCATATATATGAATTAATATTATGAACCTAAAAATATTGTCCAATTATTATTATTATTTTATTTTGTGTATTTTTTCAGGAGAATAGATTATTGCTCTCTCATGACACTATATATATGGATTCATGCTCTCTGCCTATTGCATTCGCTAACTCAAACCAATCCTCCATATCCTCAATAAAAGATCTCCGAGTATTTGTTGAGATACAAAGAAAGAAATGAGTCTTTGCTATCCTCATCAACCTGCACTGACTCGTCCTTGCATGCCAGACAATGCAGCTTCTGTCCAACGCCGAAAACTTTATTACACCAGGTTATATATACAGTGATAAAAAAAATTAAATAATTTAGTTTTGTTCCTATGATTATATAGCTTAAAGCTTACTTGTTTTATAATCCTATTGACAGGATGAAATATGATGCAAACTTGGATACTGAATTGAGAAGCGGTATCCTTCTCCCCGATGATCTATTAGACGAAACAAAAGAGAAACTTTTATCAATTTTGCCTGCGAAACTTTAATATCATATCTTGTTTTTAATAAACGTGTGTGCTTATTTCAGTTATCTACTCTCCCGTTAAAATATTGATTCGACAAAGAATATTACTTGTTACTTGTTCTTCCTTTCCGGGTCGTGAACCTTTTGCATTCTTTCACGAGTCCACCTATCTTTCAGTTCATCAACTGGCAAGCCTTTTGGTCAACCGATTTCATCTAGACGGATGTGATGCTATTTTGGGATAATAAAAGAGACAAAAAATTTCCATTATTTTTCATGTTTCCCACAAAGTGTCAATTCACTACAAGACAATGAAATTTGTTTCTAAAATCTATTTATTTACCTCTAAAAGTATATGGGGCAAATGAGTGGATTGCCCCATTTACTCGTATATTTTTAGGTCTATGGGGACAAATTAGCAACGATTAATAAAAGTCACTAATTAGTATTATCAATGTTAATTAAATTTGCCTCAATTGATGAGATATAACAACAAATTTTCATTACTAAATTTATCATTAAGGATAATCATAATTGCCCCTATATCGTTTTTCATTATGAAAGTTATAGTGAGTAAATTTGACTCTAATATATCTCATATCTTTATATTGTATTTTGAACCCGACTTGAACCTTTTACCTCTAGCACAATATTTTTAGCCCTAACGCTTTTACAATTTCATCACCAGTGCATCTTTGAATTGAATTACAAATTCAATTTATATCTTATAATAAAAAAATGTCAGACTCTATAAATATGTGAGCTTTTACTCATAAAAAAATTAAAAATAATTTAATATGTAAATATGATAGTAAATCAAATATTGTGCATATATTCATTAAATTTTTTTCCTCGGGATGGTAAATTTGACGATTGTTTCTATATTTAAAAATTTATATAAAAATATCATATGAAAATACAGTAGATTATGCAAAATACATAAAAATATTAGCAACTACTTTATTTAATTTAACATTTGAATAATGTTACATTTATAAATAAATAAAAGCCATCTTTTACTTTTGGAGAGAGCTACTTGAATATTTTATAATTTATATCTAGTAAATTTTCTATGTTAAAGTAAAAATAATCTAGCAAACTTTCAACATTTTATCTAATTACTTTGTAGATAAACTTGCTAAGTTGGAGGCAAATGTTTATTACATTTAGAGGCAATTATAATTTACCTCTAAAAAAATATATTAGGGGCAAATACGATTGGATTAGAAATCAATTATATCTTTTGCTTCCTAAAGGAGGATTTATTTACAAATTTTCTATATATCTCTACTTATCTGTTTCTAGAAGTATTTTTTAAAGGTAAAATAATTATTTGCTGCTAGAAATTGTGATATAGATTTATTATTTATCAAAGTGTCAATTTTTGGTGCTCTAGAGACAAATAAAATCCATATAAAAGGCATATATTATATTTGTCTCAATATAAAAGTTTTAGAGGCAAATTTTGTAATTGCCTCTTATTATTTTGTCTCTAACAATGGTATTTATTATAGTGACTGTTGCTATCCTTGGACTAAGGATATAATAATGCATGCAGGTCAACGCTCAAAAGTACCACGAAACGTCAACATGGAAAATCTACGAGGAGGCTACTTGTTTCCTGAGGTAGCCACCACAGCTCCTTAACTTTACATGTGCTTGTTTTTCAGGGGAAAATAAATCTACGAAAAGAGACCTAATTATTAGTTATTTACTGATCATTAGTCATTTAGTTACTGATTAGTTTTCTTCTTATTTGTGTTCTTATAATAGATTGCTATGCGAGAGCTCGAACATGCTCGAAAATATCCACATGCGAAGTTGATCAGACTTGGTATTGGCGATACAACAGAGCCTATTCCTCATATCATCACATCTGCTATGGCTGAGGTATTAATTAGTGTTACGATCTCGGTTTCGGACCTTGATCACGTGCAGATCACGAGTCTTGAGTGACCTGTAAAAAAGAGAGGATCGATGGGAGTCTCTATTTCCCTCTTCGATGCTTAAATGAGAATATATCGAAGAAAAGCAGAATAATAGAACCTAGGATTTAGGAATACTTGGAGAGGTATTTATAGGAGTCTCGATATATCTGTATCGAGATATCGTAATTTGTGTGGAATATATATATGTATATATATATTTTGCTAACCCGAGGTGTCCAGACTTCGCCCGACTAATCCTCGGGGCTCCGTGAACCCCCGGCGGCTCATGAAGCGGTTAATTATGCCAAAAGCGCTCTAGTGGGATTCAAACTGGAATATATGATTGCACATAACAAGTAGATTACTTTCCATATTTGTGGTTAGAGATAGGAAATAATATCTCGTAAATAAGATATATACATCACTAAAATATTCAAGAGATAATATATTATGAGATATATGGGAGAAATATCCTTAATAGGATTTAATTACTCAATTTGGAGTATCAATTTGGGCCTCCAACCGTAAGTCGGGCCAAACGGGGCCAATTTTTCTGATCCCTAACAATTAGTGCGGAGGATGATAATATAAAAACAATCATGATTGATTTATAAAATAAAGTGTTAGTGCAGATATATATATCTCTTGACAGGGAAGGATACTACATATATGCATATATATCAATCTAGTAATAATTATTATGATATAATTCAAATCGCGTTTGTTCTTGGGCGTTTACCCCTTTTCTCTATCCAAAAAAAAAAATTTAATCGTTTGATTTGGGACGATATATATCCAAGGTCTATTAAGTTCAATGAAAGATGAACAATTAGATGGTATTCTTTTAGTATTTAACAAAGTGCTTCACGAAAAGCAATAACTTTTTTCATTTTCAGCGAACATAGTAACTTTTATTTAATTGTAACATTGAAGAAGTAACAGCAAATTACTAAAATCCAAAGCAAATACCATGAAATAAGAAAACTCGAAGTAGACATTAGAGTCTGAGTACGAGTTGACGCAACTCACGTCCATTCACTTGCCCCGTATATTTATAATTTATAATAACTCAATTTCACTCGTTGAACTATATATGTCACTCTCCCAGACCATTTTTTTCATGGAAGCTTGTGCTTGTTGACCTATCTAAACCCATTCTCCTCTTCAGCTCAAAAGTCAAAAGTCGAAGATAGATCATATGTGAAGAAAAATAGATTTTGCATGGGCTTCATTGAGCTTCTGGAAGACAATTCCAGCTCCTCGGACATTTCTCTGTCCTAAAGTTTTTTTTTTAATGAATAATGCATTATTCTCTGTCCTAAAGTTACTCATCTGTTAACTACCGAGAAAAAATTATTCATCTGCTTTTTTCTTTTCCTCTTTTCTATAGAAATTTAAAAAAAAAGTAAAAAAAAAGATTTTCGCTATATACACACACACATATACAAATATATTACAATTTCCTGTTTATTTTTCATTATTTCCAGAATCGTATTATCTGTATACATTATTCATTCGTTGTGTTATTATATACATTTTAGTAATATATATATATATATATATATATATATATATATATATAATGTCTCTTTATTTACTCCAGCAAGCTCTAGCCTTATCGACGGTCAGAGGTTACAGAGGTTATGGAGATGAGCAAGGTAACCAGGTGGGTCGAATAGATGTTCTCCACATCTTTAGCGGGTTTCCATGCTTATTCTTCGATGCTGTTTATCTCTATTAATTTATCAATAATATATTATGGAGATGAGCAAGGTAACCACGTGGGTCGAATAGATGTTCTCCACATCTTTAGCGGGTTTCCATGCTTATTCTTCGATGCTGTTCATCTCTATTAATTTATCAATAATATATGATGGACCTTGACTTGATGATTTTTATTTTTCTTTGAATAAAAGGGGCGAACAAAAGATATATCATCAATATTAAAAGTAGAATTGAAAAATGAAGACAGTGTTATATTGCAATTAATCCAACCTGTCATGAATTCAATAACCCAACAAATCCTAAGTGGGAAAGAAAATTAAGTGAGGGTCATCAAATTGTAAGTTCAATGAATGAAGGACAGCTTCTAATAATAAAAAGATGTGCATCCATATATATATATATTTTGCTGAATATATATATACACACACACACACAAAATACATCAAATGTATTATCAGCCACAAACGGATGTTTTTCTTCCGATTGTTCAAGGATATTAGTTAGATGTTTTTGATAAATGGATATGATTTAGATTGCTTTCCCACTATCTAGCCTTTGGCATTATATATATGTTTGCATGTGTGCGTATGTTATATTATAATTTATATCTTGTTACACACACACACACACACATGTATAAACGAAAGATCTTGATTAGTAGTGCACGATTGAGCTACGGAGTCAAAAGACTAACTATGAGCTTTTTGGAGACAGTCGCCCGGACGTCATCTATATATGTTTACAAAATTGTGAATCTTCATTTGTTACATTTATGACTTATTGCAGATAAAAATTATTATATTTAGGAATTATTTAAGGCTTCCATTACATCCAAATCATTTGAAATCATGCATGGTTTGTCTCG
This sequence comes from Punica granatum, assembly GCF_007655135.1. Classification (NCBI taxonomy): domain Eukaryota; kingdom Viridiplantae; phylum Streptophyta; class Magnoliopsida; order Myrtales; family Lythraceae; genus Punica; species Punica granatum. Next base: position 2,639,149 of record NC_045130.1, read on the forward strand.
GACCCTAATTTTTCTTTTTATAGGTGAGATCCAAATATCTTCAACAGTCGATTATTCATAACTTGGGAGTGCACATGATTTAAATTTATGTGAAGGCATAACATATTATGTATAATGTCACGATTTGCTTCACGCTTGAACATGACAGAATCAATATGACTAGAGTATTCCGTATTTTGATTTGCATTAAAAAGATCATATTCAGCTGCTATATGTTCTATCACTTGTTTCAGTTTAGTAATTATGTACGATCGTGAAATTAATTTGAATTTGATAAGATCTAAATTGCTGCATTGTTCAAGGAACTGAGAATGGCAATAGCAAGGGCGATGTACAAAGACATGGGGGTGAAGTGGGAAGAAGTTTTCGTATCAGATGGCGCCCAGTGCGACATCTCTCGTGTTCAGGTAGAACATCGAAGCCCAGCTAGTGCTCTCTAATCAGATAGTCAGTATCTAAAAATATAATGCACGGAAGAATATCTCATATAGAGTATAGCGTACATTGTCTACATATGCAGATGCTCCTGGGATCTAGAGTGACCGTTGCTGTTCCCGATCCATCGTTTCCGGTAACATGACCTGGCTTTCAAGAGCTCATCTAGAAATATATAACACAACCAATCATTATATATACACACTGCAGATCAATGCACTTAATGGACTTATAACTTATATATATTTGACAGGCCTACGTAGATTCCAGCATAATTCTTGGTCAAGCAGGAAAATTCGAGGAGGAAACTCGGAAGCACCAAAACATTGTGTACATGAGATGTTATCCCGACAACAATTTCTTCCCGGACCTGGAAAACACTCCGAGGACGGACATCATCTTCTTCTGCTCACCCAACAACCCAACTGGGGCAGCCGCCACCCGGTCCCAACTCGAGCAGTTGGTCGAGTTTGCCAGAGCAAATGGGTCGATCATAGTCCATGATTCTGCGTACTCAGCCTACATATCAGATGGAAGCCCAAGATCGATCTTTGAGATCCCCGGCGCCAAAGAGGTTTTGAAGACTGAAACATATAGCTATATTTTCTCAACACTTGTACAGAACTCATTGATTTTCCTTAGTGCAGGTTGCGATCGAGATCTCGTCCTTCTCCAAGTTTGCTGGATTCACAGGGGTCAGGCTTGGGTGGACTGTGGTCCCTGAGGAGCTATCATACTCGAACGGGTTTCCTGCGATCAAGGATTTTAATCGTATCGTGTGCACGTGCTTCAATGGCGCATCGAACATTGCTCAAGCAGGCGGACTAGCCTGCCTTTCTCCAGATGGCCGTCAGGTTAATTAAACCAATCAATTTGTCTATTAATCTTTGAACTTGAGAACGCCTCAATATCTAAAATATGATCAATATATTGAAGATAATTAATCGCTTTAAAAAAACTGAATCATCTTAATGGCATCTAATTTAATAAGATCAACGTCTCTCACCATAAATGATCAAACATCGTTTTGCAGGCTCTGAACAAAGTAATCGAGTTCTACCGAGACAATGCGATGATTCTTGTTGACGCATTTGAATCGCTCGGGATTAAAGCATATGGCGGCAAGAACTCACCTTATGCTTGGGTACATTTTCCCGGGTCAAGTTCTTGGGACGTGTTTGATGATATTCTTGAGAAGACGCACATCGTGACCGTTCCAGGCGTTGGGTTCGGCCCCGGGGGCGAGGAGTACCTTAGGGTCAGCGCATTTGGCAATCGAGAAACTATGCTGGAGGCCTCAAAGAGGCTCAAAACCTTGTACAATCACTTCAAGTGATGAGTTGAATTGCTATGTTCTAATTAACGAGAGGTAGTGATGTTACTTTTATAGCCATGAATCTATGATTTATTGTCTTGAAACGACGGGAATCAGCTTACAGATTTAGAAAAATCGGTCTCCTCCTTTTTTCCTTAGTTAATGGCAAACTATGACTATTAGTTTTCTTGTCTATATTTTTTCGACGACTGCTCTGTCTCGTTTGTTTTTAGAGTTAAAATCACAAAAAATTTAATTTTAACTTTAACTCAACTCACTAGACGACAAAAATACACATTTCTTAAGTCAAAAATTTAACTTTAACTTTAACTCAACACAATACATAACATTTTGTCATTTTCCACAATCAAAATTAAAGTTATTTTAACTCTGAAACCAAACGCACCGTAAGTCACTCTTAGTCTTATCCGGTAATATCATTTAGGTTTCCGTACTCTTTTTTTTGGTGGTGTTGACTGTAATTGGACTTCCTTCTCATTTTTTTTAATAGGAAAGGAGAAATTGTGGACTCGGGCCTCACCAAATTTGCTGGGTTTGGCCCGGCAACTGGTCAGGGCCTAACCCGATAAACTTTAAATCCAAAGTTTTCTCATTTTCACGGTTAAATATTATCATTATCGTGCAATCCATCAACATGCGATATCATAGTTAATAAAGTCACTATATATTATCGAAAAAGAGCTTTACAAGAAAAGTTGGGCTAAAAATTGGGGATTGATGACCCAAATTTTTTATTTGGCCGTGTTGATTGAGGAATAAATGGGTTTTAGGTGAGGGGTAGGACCCATAAGATCTTGGTGTGTTTATCAAAATAATAATGGGACATTGCTTGTGCCAGAGTTGATTATTTCCCCTTGACCCACTTCCTTTTTGTTCACTTTTGAAAATGTCCCTTTGTTTGCTTCTAATTATGTTCCATTGTTCCCCCCCCCTTTTTTGATCTCCAATTTCTTATACTTCCTTTGATTAAAAGGAATCACAGGGACTATTTATGTCGGAACATGTTAATTCTTCATATCCCTGATTTTATCCCCCTTTTCTTTCATATTTTAAACTTTGATAAATTCATTGAAACCATGTTATTCAATTAAATTGTCAAAATATATAATGATTATCTCGTGTTCTTTTATTAGCAAGAAAAAAAGTATATATCTATTTATAGATTTAAGAACGTGATTTACATATTTAATGCACAAAAGCGAATCATCGCATGTATATTTTTTTCTTTTTCTTTCTTAGTTTTCACACAGGTGTAAATTTGCTTTTATTTGAATTTTCTTGCTTCAAAGGCAACGTTGCGTTAATCTAAATTGGAAACCACTTTTGGGAAAAAAGAAAAAAGAAAAGGAAGTTTGGATTATTTGTTTCTTAAATTCCTTTTTTTTTTTTTTTAATCTTTGCCAAGACGGCGAGCCGGCGGCACAGGAAACTGATGACAGTACTTTTCGACGTGATTACGTAATGAATGAATTGTTGTGCCACGTGTAAATTCACGTGACTTGATTGGATTGTCACGTGATGGGAAAAAAGAGTCAAAAGGTAGGGTGGGTGGATGAGCTGTCGTTGAGTGCGAGAGAATCATGACAAATGAGAGCTTGTGGGGAGAAGAAAACTGATCGGAAAGCCCACTGTAAGAAGCAAACCCATGTGGGAGCGGGTCCCCTTCGGGTCGGACACCACGAGCCCATCCCGGTTCCAATTTCACCCAAGACTTTTTTTTTTTTTTTCCAATTAATTTTGGGCATCCACTTGCCAAAAATACATTATTCGAAAAATGTTCTCTTGAAAGGCGTCCAATCTTCCAATGACTCATTTATCACTCCAATCTTTTTTACTTGAAATCTCGAATCCTTGAAGGAATCCTTCCCTGATTCTGTCTCCATATAATCAATATGAAAGTATCAATTAAATTGCAGTAAATGAACTTGAATAAATGAGTGAATAATAGATCATAAATTTATACAATAGAGTAACTCTACCAACAGGATGATTAACATTTTCTTTTTGATTTTTGAAATAACATGTACGGATTTTTTAGGGCTTGAATATTTTAAAAAAACTATCTAATTCTACCAATGAAGAGGAAAAAAAAAGAAGAAGATAAAAAGCCGTTTTCCAAAATGGAGCCTCACAACCAAAAAGGGTCTTTGGATAGTTGTAAACGCATCAAATTGCAATGAATGAAAGAAATTAATATCGGATTATCAATTATGCACATGAAATGAAATTCGGGAAATTGCATTTTATGGGTTAAGGGGAGTTGGCCTTTATCCGGCAGAGGCAATAACTTTTCCTTTAATCAAGAGCATCCACTCATCTAATTTGAATAAGGGCCAAACTATCAATCCACGTCGGGACCTCATATCTGAAAAAAAATGGTCCAAATTAATTGAATTTGCATCAAGATTCGTGTTTTATATAACCACCTGAAAATCTTAATAAACCTCTAATAAGTCGATAACATTGGTATCGCGACTCAAGCAGACTATGCGCACGCCGACACGAAACTCCGAACGCTACTGAAACCCGTCTCGTGATTCTTGATACCGAACAGAAAGCAAGTCATCCATCCCATCGCTGGGGGGGCATTAATGCAGCAAAAGTCAATGCCCAGGGGCACAAACGTAAAATGAACAAGATCCTAATTGTAAAAATGAGAATAATCTCGCTCCCGAAAATTACTGAATAAATCATTCGGGATTAGTTAAGTAGATGTCGAAGTATTTGGCGGGACGTCCCTATTCTCCGCTAAAAATAACAACAATTAATTAATTAATAATCAATAATTAACTGATTAATCAATTGATAATTAGATAATTAATCAGAAGAAAATAATGAAAGCTGACGTCTCACCTTCATCCCCACCTCCACTGCACCTTACTATTAATGATCCACGCAGCTCTCACCCTTTCACTTTACAGCTTTTCGGCTCTGCTTCAAGAAAAAGTCTCCAATTTTTCAAAATTCCATCTATATATTCCATGAAAATAATTCACCGGGCCGTCCTCCGATCATAATGTTCGTGACCGAACGGTACATCCCACGGACATACGACGTAATATTAATAACACGAACATATCATAATGGAAGCAAATACATATTTTGTTTTTTGGGATCGGATAAATTATTGTTTAAATTTGATTTAATTTTGCATTATGTTTTTTTTTTTTGTCTTTTTGGCGGTGACACCATCGTTTAGTCTGAGAATTGAAAAATCTCTGCCTCTCTCTCTCTCTCTCTCTCTCTCTACAGACACACATAGGGACAGACAGACACGCCCTTCCTTCCTCCCCTTCTCTCTCTAGGGAGATGGCTCACACTTGCAGCAGACCCAGCAGCTCTGTCAAAGAACCTTCACTCCAAAGATTCCATTTTTACTTCCATTGATCTCATCAGCCCCGCCCCAGCTCTGCCCTGCTCTTCCTTTCAGCTTAAGCAGACCCCCCGCCAGATCCAGTCTCCCGCCCACCTACTCCACCTCACCACTGTTTCCCATTCCTCTCTTCCATTCCTCAATCTGACCGAGCAAGAAATCCCAGCAAGCGACCCCATTCTCCGGCACTGCGGAGCTCCACATTGCTCTGTCTGGGCGGCTGAATCCTCCTCCTCCACCCATATGCTGGTTTCCGCGTACAGTGAGTTCAATTATTCGACTCGAGGTTGTTTGAATTTCCATTATTTTAAATTCTTTTTGGCGTTTTCTTGAAGGGAAAAAAAAAAAGAAAGCAAAAGGGCAAAAAAAATGAAACTTGTTTTACATTTCCTGCCATGCTTCACTTGGGGTAGAGTAGATTTCTCTTGCCACATTTGGTCAGGCACCTTGTCAGAGGAACCGCCGTGGTCTTTGTTTTTCTCCTGTTCCTCTTCTGCTGTCAGAATCCATCCCCGGGTCTAGTTAGGACTTAGGAGTGTTTGAGTGTCCTCTCACCATTGTTTTCTTGTTTTTCTCGGGTCTGTTTCGTGGGGCTCTTCCTTGTCGTTTCTTGAACCGAAATAAAAATCTAAGCTCATATTTTGCTCATTGCTTCTTCTCAGGGCTTAGATCTGGTAATATTTTTCTTCTTCTTCCTCCTTCTCCTCCTCATCGGAGCATTTCGGCTCTGGCATTTACGAGTGCGGCATTTCGGGTGGTGAAGATTGTGTCTCCACTTTCAAGGTATGAGCTTGCTTTAGCTTTGGGTCTCTCTCTTCCCATTTTCCCATTTGGAATCCTGAGAAAGTGATGCAGGGTGAATAGAGAATTAAGTTGGTCGATCTGGTGTTAGTGGTGGTGAAGGTCAAACGGCAGTATTAGGCTTGTCGTGAGGGACTTCAGCCGATCTCTTCATTGAATCTTTTGCCAATATTTCCTTCGATGAATGCATGTAGCATTTTGCTTTCTGGGTTTAACAGATAAGCAGTTGAGCTTAGCGATCTGAGCATGTTGTGCCATTTGAATGTATTGAGCTTGGTTGTGAATTGCTTGTCATCTAGTCTAGTCTAGCAGCGAAGCAGACAGAACCCTTCACGTTCATTTTCTTTTTTTGTAATCAATGAAGTTAAAATTTCGGCTGCAATTCTGAAACTTGATTAGCCTTTTCCAAAATCTTAGTCCTCTAAGCTTTTTCCCTCCACTTAATCAGCCGAATCAGGGTCTGACTTCTAAGAGGGATAAGTTTGGGACAAGTTGGTGGATATAGAGGAATTAATAAAATTTGGCCATAAATTACCATGAAGCTAGGCTTTGTGAGGCAACTTATGTTCAAAGTCGGGAAACTAAATGTTATGCTTGCCTAGTCCAACACTTTCCTGCACCTCCTGCTTTTCCAAAAGCTTTTTTTCTTGATTCCCATTGAACGACGATAACTATGGCACTGATGTTTATAGATGTAGTTATCAAATACTAAATCAACTCAACTGATAAATCTGATTGCAGGTATCAAAGTGGGCCTTGAAATGTCCGTTCCGATGATCAAGTGACTATCCAATAATGTCAAGAATAACGAGGTGGAAGCCTGAGAAGACGAAAACCAAAGTTGTCTTCCGTCTGCAGTTCCATGCTACACATGTATGTGTTTTTCCCAAAATTTTTGTGCATGTCACTAATTTCTCTAAATGTTTGATTCACTGCTTTATTGCTCGATAAATCTCATTTCTACTTTATTGTTGACATCCCATATGTTGTATGTGGACTTCTTAATTCTTGAGGTGGTGTCGATTCTCTATGAGAAGGTTACTTAGAAATTAATGTTCCTTTCCAGATTCCTCAAAGTGGATGGGACAAACTTTTCATAACATTCATTCCGGCTGATTCTGGGAAGGCAACAGCCAAGACAACAAAAGCTAATGTGAGAAATGGGATTTGCAAGTGGGCTGATCCTATCTATGAAACCACGAGGCTCTTTCAGGACCTCCGAACCAAACATTTTGATGAGAAGCTCTATAAGTTTGTGGTCTCAATGGTAATGCCATACCTCCTGGTTTGTCAATTTCAGTTATATCCTGTAAGAAAGTCTTGTGATGATGAAGATTAATTTTATCCTTTTTTAAATCTTGTTGATTCAGGGCTCTTCGAGGTCTAGCCTCCTTGGTGAGGCAACTATCAACCTCGCCGATTATGCTGATGCATTGAAACCCTCTTCGGTTGCTCTCCCTCTTCAGGGATGTGATTCTGGATCTATTCTACATGTGAGGATTCTTTCACATATTGTTTCCGATTAAATCTTTTTCTGCAGGTTGGCTAAGTGTATCTGTGGGAATATTGCTATGTTTGGTGCGATTTCTTCGTCACTATAATTTGCCAATACAATACTTTTTGTTTGCACATTTGCTTTGGCATGATCTCTATGCACGGAGAACGGAATCGAAGTAAAATAAGTGAATAAAACAAATGAAATCTAATAAAATAAAATTAATTATCAATCTATCATAATAGCATGATCTCGAATTCATATAGGCTACTTATGGAAGACTGAGAATTCCTTTGAAGCACCATATTGGTGAAATAATATGGAACAAATTACGAATTACTCATTCTATTCCATGTTTTAAAGTATTTCTTGAAGGGAACATACATCTAACGGCTTGTTAATTGTGCCAATATAGGTTACTGTGCAGCTGCTGACTTCTAAAACGGGCTTTAGGTGCTTTGCTAAGTCCTGTAAATCTCGTGCTTTTTCTTTCTACTTTGCACAAGCTTATTTTCTGGTTTCTCATAAATCCAGGGAGTTCGAGCAGCAAAGGGAGCTCAGAGAGAGAGGCTTGCTGACCACTTCTGACCATAATAGTCGTAATGAATCGGCCACTGGAAGACTGTTATCGTCTGGAGTCACTATCAGTGATCATGCGGTATGCTTTCCTTTGCAGTATCTTTTATTTTCAAATTTACTTTCGTATTCTTTAGATCGCTGAGTGGTTTATCAGCTTTTGGTTATTTTAACTCTATTGCCATTCAATATAATTAAATTCCTGCTTACTTTTAACGACTTATCATTATGTCTTAACAAACACAGGATTGCAGTAACTTTTGCTTTAGAAAATGCTTGACATATTTTTTGCAGACATTTTCTCCTCTATGTATCCTGTTGAAAACCAACAGCACCTATCACTTGCACTGAATGGAGAGAAACACTTAAACAAGCTGCGCGTATATCTATATTATCAGTTTCTCTCTCTTCACTAAATTACTATCCTTTTGGTTGCAGGAAAACTCGAGGGTTAACTTAAATCCCCAGCTGAGAGACCATTCTTTGCATGAAGATGACGCCGCCCAGAATGAAGACCATGTGGGATCCCCCATTGCATTTGATGGTTCTTCAAACACATCTGGATCTCTATATGCTGATAAACAGGATGCACCAAGCCCTCACGAGATTGACTCTCAAAATTCTGATCAGAAGTATCCCCCCACGCATGGGACACGCGATTGGATTAATAGCTGGGGCTCAGAATTTTCTGGGGACAATGATTTAGCAATTGCGTATGAAGAGAGTCGGCTGAGAGGAAGTTTAGATTCAGCAGAAACCTCTCTTCACGAGCTGAAACTAGAACTGAGTTCTTTACAGAGTCATGCTGATGAGTTGGGAATGGAAGCACAGAAGTTCGCCCAGCAGCTTGCTGCTGAGATGGCATCAGGGGAAAACCTTGCTCGAGAGGTGGCCATTCTAAAGACAGAGTGCTCCAAGTTCAAACGTGAGATTGAAGTCCTGAAAGATAACAACAATAAGCTTAGGTCTCAGAATAATGGCAGGAAATCAGCAGCAAATGTTGAGGAACCTATATATCAAGACCTACAACTCAGATGGCTAAAGGGACTTTTACTCGTGGAAGATAAGCTAAGAGAGCTTCAGAACAAAGCTTGCTTCGGGTTTGATGATACCGACTTGAGGGTGTTGGGCTCGGACCTGGAGTCAATGCTGATGATGTTGAAGGATCTCAAGCAAGGGACTGGACAGGTGATATCAAGTCTAAACTTTGTGGCACTAGAAGGTGGGCCTGCTCTAAAAGAGCTTGTTGTGGACTCTAATTCACACGATAGTGAAGAACTTAAATCAAGGTTTGGGCTCGGGACTGATTTATATCAACCTGAAAGCATGCTTCATCATTCAGTTGATATAACTAACTCAATGAAGAATAGGATAGACGAACTTGTGAGGGAGTTGGAGGAGTCAAAGGCTGAGAAGGAGAGTCTCGTGCAGAAAATGGGCCAGATGGAATGTTATTATGAGGCTTTCATTCAGGAGCTTGAGGGGAATCAAAGGCATATGCTGGGAGAGCTGCAGAATCTGAGGAGTGAGCACTCTGCGTGTTTATATGCTGTTTCTTCAACGAATGCTGAGATGGAAAGAATGAGGCAAGATATGAACGATAAGCTAATATTACGTACAGAAGAAAAACATGAGTTAAATGTGCTCAACAAAGAGCTTGAGAGAAGGGCTGTCACTGCAGAGGCTGCCCTCAAAAGGGCCCGCCTGAACTACTCCATTGCTGTCAGGCAATTGCAGAAGGATCTCGAACTTCTGTCTTCCCAGGTCTCCGCCATGTACGAGGCTAACCAGAATCTCATCAAAGAGGCTATTCAAGATCCTGAAGAAGTTAATCCTGCTGGGACTTATAAGAGTCGAGCTTTGCTGCAGAAGAAACAAAACTTGGGTGGAGAAGCCCTTTTAGATGACTTGAGAAGATCATTGAGCTTACAGGAGGAACTTTACAGGAAGGTCGAGGAGGAAGTTCGAGACATGCACTATGAGAACATGTGCTTAGATATCTTCTCTAAGATTTTGCGGGAGACCCTGCTTGAAGCAGTTTCAGATATGGGTGTGAAGATGAATGAAAAAGATGAAATGACGAAGCAGCTAGGATTTTATAAGAAATCGAACGATGTGTTGATGCTGAAGTTGCAAAATACCCTGGATGAGGTTGAATCACTTAAAAAGGAGCAAATTGCTTTGTCTGCGAAGTTCTATGATATGACTCAATGGAATGAAAACTTAGAAGCAAGTTTACGGAGTGTTACTGATGAAAATGGATGTCTCATGCAGAAAATTACTGAGTTGGACAATTTACTGAGAAAGGAGACTGGAGAATCCAGTGATCTCAGGAATGGGAACATTGCCTTGCAGGAAAAGTTGGTGAACCTTACACATGAACTTCACGAGGTGGAGTGTGTGAAGAAAAATCTGGAGATGCGTGTTGGCAATTTGCAGGAAGAAATGCAGGGTTTACTAAAAGCTTATGATGAGAAGGTTTCGAGACTAACAGAAGAGAAGGAAGTGTTAGCCAAGGAAAGAGAGATGACTCATGCTTCCTTTAGCACATCAGAGTCTGCTAAGGAAAATCTTGAGAAAGTTGTCAGTGATTTGCAGGAAAAAATGCAAGCTCTCTTGGTGTGTCATGATGAAAGGCTCTCCCAACTAATGAAAGAAGTTGAAGGTGTGACCAAGGAAAGAGATACTGCTCATGCTTTGTTGAGTGCATTGGAACCTGCTAAGGAAAATCTCGAGAAAATTGTTGGTGATTTGCTGCAAAAATTGCATATTTTGTTGATCAATCACGACAAGAATTTTGATGTGGCATCCCTCGATTTATTTGCCCTTGTATCGCAGTTGGGAGAATTTCAGGAGACTGCACAGCAGAAGATCTCCAGACTAATGGGAGAGATTGAAGCTTTAGCAACCGAGAGAGATGAAGCCCGAGCTTCCTTGGGTTTGTCAGAATCTGCAAAGGAAAATCTGCAGAAACTTGTCGACAATTTGGAGGAGAAATTGCGAGATTTGTTAGTGGTTCATCACAAGAATTGTGGTGGAACATCACGAGACTTATTTGATGTTGTATCTCAAATAGGGGAAGCTCAGCGTGGGGTGTATCAGAGAATCTCCGACCTAATCGGAGAAGCCGAAGTTCTAGCAAGGGAAAGAGATGTTGCTCAAGCTTCATTAAGTTCATCAGAATCTGAGAGGGACAATCTGAAGAATGTTGTCTCTGTGTTGCAGGAGAAATTGCGCAGTTTGATCATCAGTTACGATGAGAATGTCAATGGATCTTCCCTGGACTTGATTAATGCCCTGTCGCAACTAGAAGAGTTCCAGAATACTGCACGTCGAAGGATCTCCGAACTAATGGAAGAGAATAAAGTTTTAACAAGGGATAGAGATTCTGCCAATGCCTCTTTGAGTCAATCGGAGTCTGATATTTGTGCTGTGAAAGAGAGATTTGAATGTGACTTACGTGATATGCTATCAAAGATAAACACCTCCGATACCTTGGTGCGGAAGCTTCAATCGGAACTTGAGATTATTGCAGGTAGGCTGAATTCATGCTTGAAAGATGAAGAAATCTATGAAGAGCAGCAAAAGGTGCTAATTGCTGATCTTGATAGGTTCAAAGCTGAGCTAGAACAGTTGATTTTAAAGAATGCGGATCTTGCCGAAAATACCTTGTCATTACAAAATCTCGGTGAAGAACTTGAGAAGAGCAAGTTGGCTGTAGAAGAATATGCAGAGGACAATCGTTCTCTGATGGAATCATTACGGGAAGAAACCGAGGAATCTGCTCGTCTTGTGTCAGAGCTTACTAAGCTGAGAGAGAGTTTGCTATGTTTGAATGAAGAACTGCAAAGAGAGAGAGGCTGCAGAGAAGAAATGGAGAACACAATAACTAATCTCGCTGCACAATTGAATGAGACACGCTCTCGGTTGCCAGACTTTGACCAGCAGCACTCCGAGCTGGTTCAGTTGAGGCAATTAGTATCAAATCTAGAGTCAGAAAAATTGAGATTGTGCAACCTTCTGTTACAGAAAGAAGAAAGCATTAAAGTGGCTTCTCAAGAATCATTCTCGATCAAACATCTGGAAGACCAGTTGTTTGAAATGCAAGGCCATTTGATAGCTTCAGACGCTCAATTAGTTTACACTGGAGCTCAGTATTGGACGTTGATTGAGGATGTTGTCCAGCAGCTTAAGCTCTCAGAGAGGAATCTCGCGGATCTCAATGATAAGCATCTCAATATGGAAAGCAGACTGAATCATTCTCTTGCCAATGAAGTGCATCTTATTGAAGAAAATGCAGAATTGTCGAGAAACCTTGAGTCCCTGAGAACTGAGCTAGAAGCCGCCGCTGCGCAAAACAGAGTTCTAATTGGGAACAATGATGCTCTGGCACTAGAGCTCGAGGAACACAGGAGGAGAAATGAAGTTTTGGATGGCATAATTTTGGAAGGAAATAGAAAGCATGAATTCCAGATCGAAAGGCTGATGCAAAGGCTAGCAAGCTCCGAAGAGGAGATTGATAGTTTGATAGTTTCCAACGAGGAACTTCAAGTTGAACTTTTGGTACTCAAAGATAAGCTCTGTGAGCACTGCAGGGAATTGACTTTGATGGAGAAGGAGTATAAAGAGCTAAGTGAGAGGCTATCTGCTCAGGTTTTGAAAACCGTAGAGTTCAAAAATTTGTCCATCCATTTGAGGGAGCTCAAAGAGACGGCCGAGTCTGAATGGGCCAAAGCCCGCCAGAAGAAAGAAGCTGAGAGCCCTCCTTTTGCTGTTCAAGAATCATTAAGAATCGCGTTCATTAAGGAGCAGTATGAATCGAAGGTTCAGGAACTGAAGCAGCAGCTCTCTATCTCCAAAAAGCACAGTGAGGAGATGCTCTTGAAGCTACAGGATGCTGTTGATGAGAGCGAGAACAGGAAGAGAATCGAGGCTTCTAATTTGAGGAGGAACGAGGAACTGAGCATGAAGATCTTGGACTTGGAGTCAGAGTTGCAGGAGATTGTTACTGATAAGCGGGAGAAGGCCAAGGTGTACGACTGTATGAAGGCTGAGATGGAGTGCTCTTTGATAAGCCTCGAGTGCTGCAAGGAAGAGAAGCAGAAGCTTGAAGCTTCCCTGCAAGAGTGCTGTGAGGAGAAGTCTAAGATTGAAGCAGAACTTGCGCAAGTTAAGGAGCTACTTGAGAGTTCCAAGACACAATCGGGCATTTCGGAAATTTCACTTGCTGAGACAGCGAATAGTGAGAGAAGAAGTGTGGACCGGGCCTTTTCACTATATGGTGACGAAGCTGATTCCTGCTCAAGTCCAATTGCTGAAATGCATACGAAACAGGTGACATATGAAACTATGCTAAGTAATTAGAATGGTTTCCTTGAAATTGTTTTGAGGTTCATCTATGAGGACAATTTTAACCCTTTCTCAGTTTCTTTAGAAAACATTGTTCTGTTCGTTAATGCATCTGTTATCGTAGGATTCTGTATCTAGAGGTGAAAATGGAGTCCAGAGTCTTGCACTTGTAAACGGAGAGAATTTTCTGGACAGCGATGCGAAGGATCTTGCTCTCGTTAATGACCACTTCAAAGTTCAAGGTTTAAGGTCAAGCATGGAGAACTTAAATAAAGAGGTATGTCCTGAGTACGCTTATATCATGCAGATGCACTCTATTCAGTAGAAAATATTTTTCTTTTGCTGTCGTTATGATTTTTCTTCTCTTTCTGCAGTTGGAAAAGATGAAAAATGAGAACTGGCTCCTCCCTTACGAGGATCATCAATTTGACCCAAAATTTCCAGATTTAGAGAGGGAACTCATGCAATTGGATAAGGTGATTTTTCGCATTGTTATCTTGTCTTCCCATAATAAGCAGTTCTGATTGATTCACTCTTCTTGTTATTATTACTGCTATTTATCAGGCAAACCAGGAACTGGGCAGCATTTATCCATCATTCAACGATTTGGGAGGCGGCGGCAATGCACTAGAAAGAGTGCTTGCTTTAGAGATCGAATTAGCCGGTGCTTTGCAGGCGAAGAAGAGTTTCCAAAGGTACTCTCTTTCTGCACTTATTACTGAATTTCTCCCTACTTTCCTCACTTAGGTATTATATTCTCATAACTTTTTCCATGTAACTACTAGTCTGCGGAGATTCTACCAAGCAAGAATCTTTTGACGTATCTGACATTTTTTTTTGTGACATTCTTCATTCTCTGCAGCTCTTTCCTAAGACAACACAGCGATGAGGCTGCCATATATAAGAGCTTCAGGGACATCAACGAACTGATCAGAGACATGCTTGAGCTGAAGGGGAGGTACTCAGCTGTAGAGTCTGAGCTAAAAGAGATGCATGGCCGGTATTCACAGTTAAGCCTTCAATTCGCGGAGGTTGAAGGCGAGAGGCAGAAACTTGTGATGACTCTCAAATGTGTTCGGCCTTCTAAGAAGGCCCTTAGTCTGAACCGGTCACCATCAGCTTCTCTGGGAGAGAATCCATCGTAGTGACAGTATATACATAGATTGCGGCAAGGAATTATCGTTACTTAGATGAAGTCTCTGCAAAGTTGGCATGGGATCGGGAAAGGTTAGATGCAGCGATACTTACTGGTGTAAATAAGTGCCATACTGGTGGTGGATTTGATTCACCATTGCTGCAGTTATAAAAAAATCAAATCTCTGTAACATTATTACCCGTTTACTTATACGGTTGTAAACTTGTAATTTGTCATCGATGTACAGTGACTTGAAATTTTTTATATGGCCAAGCCATTGCTTTGAAGTTCGCTGAGGTTCAAACATTTGCATCTGATACTCACGAAATATATGCACAACCTTCTGTGCCTCTTGTTACCAATGAACCAATCCTGTCAATTCAACACCACAACATTCCTGATCTCTTATTCACTTTGGTTTCGACCCGAGAAGCTCGCTGCACAAATTCACCTTTTCCAGAGGGCGAACCGAACAAGAACCAATGAATGAGAAACATAAGAATCCCGACACGAGTAAATGCAAGTTCTGTTGAACAGTTGTTACTCCGAGCTACAAGATCATGCAGGAGCACCGTGTTTTCTTCACATTGTCCTCCTCTGGCTTCCCTGCAGAAGAATGTCCGCCGAGTTTGAGGTTACGTACTATCAGCAAGTAGTCCTCTCCATCTGGTTATCACACTCAGAATCCCTACTTGAAATATATTTCTCAGAGAGTATACTGTGTATCTATCTCCTGCTGTTCGTTAACTCCCGTTCATGGATAAGTTTGTGAGTTGCACCTAGAAGAAATCTACCTCACTGGGTGCTTTCCAGAACGGAGGAATGGAATCGGTTACAAGGACCAATCATAAGTACTAGCATCAGTTTTGATATTACCTTTATTCTTGTCCGGTCGAAGGGGCCGCAAGACGACATGCATAGTGATGACTCCTCGGGGAAACTCACCAATCGGAAGTCTTGAATCAGCGAGTGTCCTGTTGTTCTCCAAGATCTTCCCGGCATGGATTAGCTTTACGTCATTTATCGTCCTCGGAGCACAATCTTTGTCTGATTAGAAGTGACAATGCCCGATGTCAGGACCCTATCTTGTTAACTAGCTATATATATTTATAGGAGCGATACAAAAGAAAACAAATGCTAGTAGATAATATTTCGTGGAAAAACGCCGGAAATAGAAACCATACATGTAATTTTTACGGCTTTCTTAGGGATCAACTTTTCTGTTCTTTTATTGACGTCAAAGCATTTATCGTGCAGAGCATTTGACAGGTCATTCATTCAAACAGCACAAAAAAAATCTGCAAAAGCATTGCACATAAAGAAGTACTCATCGGATGAGATGATTGAACTCCTGTCCTGAGGACAAACCTCTAGGCCATTGAGACACGACTTTTTCTTTGAGAGAAGCCACGGTCGTCCCAAGACTGTACTTCGCTGGACCGATATCGCTCCCATCTGCAAGCCGAAACTTGAGTTCGACCAAATCCTCCTCCCCTGCCATCTAATCAATCAATCAAGCCTCTCACTACAGAGACAGAGACAGAGACGGAGACAGAGACAACTTCTAATCCTGAAAGAACTCTCTTTCCAAAATCAGCTCGATGTTTCAGCCAACTTCTAACTGAGCAGGAACTCTGCTCCAACTTCAAGTTCCACAACGGCCCGGATTGGTTTCGGTCACAACGAATCAAGAAGCCTGCACAAACTCCAAATTTGCAGCTACCCAGATGCACTTCTTCCGCGGAACCATGCCCTGAACAGGACCTTAACGTAACGGAGGAAATGAAGATTTCTTCAAAGAAGGAAACTTATCTGAAAAGGACTAGAAGTTCTTGCTTTCTTCCTCAAGTGGGATGGTTTGGTTAAGTTTCCTTTCTTTCTTACCTGAATGGATGAATGAGTCTCTCAACTATCAACTGACGACAAAACAAATAATCCATTTGATAATCGGACAGTGACACCACACCGAGTTGAGCCCCTAAAATATTAAATTCTTACGAAACGCACCCTGTTCTTTTCTTCATGCTTAAAAAGTTCCCATTCTTTCTTGGATTTTTCTTGGTGGTCTCCACGTCTTGCAATCCAGAAGTTTTTTTTTTTTGGCTTAAAAACTGAAAAATGTGAAATAAATGTTGGATTTCATTTTCCATGACGTCTTTATTTTCCAAAAACAAAGACTTTTCACTATTGGATGGAGTTGTTTTACATCAGATTACAAGATATTAATCTATTTGTAATTTGCGCCATTTTCGAGATAAAAAGTGTTCGAAAATGCTTTATATTTAAAATTTGCTGCAGAAAACTTACTCTATGATGTAACTCGAATTGTTTCACTTTGCAACTGAATTATGATATTCCTTTAAAGTTAAAACGGTGAAATACCGAATATTACAAGGAGCGAAACTCTAGGGGCCAAAATAACATCTGCAATTGAAGGAGGGGTGGTTGTATTAGAAATTTTCTACGTTCTTACAGATTCCCTGCTTGGAATCAGCCAAACTCATATAAAATAGTCAATTACCACTTATTAATTTAATATTCTCACACAGAACCTAATTCACTTCCAGATTAACGCCAAAAAAAAATAATCCAGATTAACGTATCCTTTTCTTGGACAAGAACAAGTCAAATCTAAACCTCATCGAGGATACCAACACTATTAGCCATTTTTTATACTTCTAAAAAATAACCGTGATTACAACTGTTATGACTAATGGATTTTTCCTCTAAACTTCAACTAAGACCTCTTAATCTTTCCCCCAGTATCAATATTGATATAGTTATATGATATTTATAATCCCAACTGATACAGGCATAAACGGGAATGTCTTGTACCACGGGAATTACACCGTACAGACACATTATATTGGGTTACATACTACTCTTGATCTAATTTTCGAGACATAAATAAAAAGCCAAAGTTTAAAGATTGCTTCTAATATGGGACACTCAATAATGTCCTATGGTGGGATACTAATCCTATCCATTAGATATTTTAACATAAAATATTGGCCATTCATAATTTACGTATTTTGCTCCTTATATTGTAGTCCTTCAACTATTCATTTAGCAGTTTTGCCCATGATAATTTGTACTCGTCCCTCACTCATTCGACACATGGCCCAATCACATCGTCACACGTGTTCACATGCGAGACAAAATGTAATCGTGTAATGGCCGAAATCCGACCGTAATTAATTGGACTAATACAAAACCGATAGTCTAGTTTTTTGCAAATCCGATTTTGTCTTATTTATTCAACCGGTTTGTTCAATTTTTTATTGGTTAATTCTATCATTTTTTAACCAATTTCTTCAGTTTTTCATTTGTTCATTCTATCGTTGTCAACTCTGATCACCATGTTTGATCATCATCTAGCAATTGATATGGAGGTTTCAACCTTTTCGATCATCAAATTGTTTCCACAAACAACTGGTTTTCGCATTTCTTTATACCTAGTTAAAAATTTTGTTCACCGGAATTGAAACTATAACTTTCTCATCAAATTCGCGATGCTTTCAATATGAAAAGAGTCCCCTGCCGAACGTCCCACCATTGCGATGGGAAACTAGTTTCGATTACGATGGCCAATTCCTATCGATATGTTTTGCTTCACTTCATCAAACCGCGTCATGGCTCAAGGCTTCCCATAGTATACTTGGAGAGTTCGTCGAAGGTCGGCCATGTTGATCTTTCTCATTTTTGTCCCGGCCTCCAATCAGTTTTTCTTTTTGGCAACGGTAATTTTCCTCATGTTATTCCCTGATATTGAGGGATATTTTGCAATTTTCTTTTGGTAAGTTGATATTTTCCAAGGATATTTCGTTTGTTAACCGAGTTAATTTTTCTTTCTAAAACTGTTTTGTATTCTTGGTTCAAGCTAATTGTCTTGTCTGCTAGATTAATTTGTGCTTTAAATAATGTTAGGAATATAAATTTCTTTATGAGGGAAAAAAATCAATGAAGAGAATCCTGATAAAAAACTAATAAGTTCATATATTTATATATTTTCCGAAGTCAATTCTATAATTCGTTTAAGCAAATCTAACTAAGTGATAACAACTAGTAATTGTTAAAGACTTTGAGCAATAATCATTTTGGTAGATTGAATGACTTGCCAAGGCCGATCATCATATTCTATTCTTATTTATAGTCTTGGTTATTGATGAATGCAGCAATGATGACGACCATTTGATAAAAATAACTATTTGGAATATAGCTAACTTTTATTTTATTTATTTATATTGGAACAAGCTAATTGTAATGTCTGACATAGTTAATTTGTGTTATAAATAGTTTTAAGGATATAAATTTCTTTAGGAGGAAAAACAAAAGTATTAGTGAAGAGGACCGTAATGAAAAACTAATAAATTTGTATATTCATATATTGGCATAAACCAATTATATAATTCGCTTAAACAAATCTAACTAAAGGAATAACATTAAGCAATTGTTAAAGACTTTGAGCAATATTGATTTTGGTTGATTAAATGACTTGCAAAGGACCACTTTCATATTTTATTCATGTTTATAATCTCAATTATATGAATGTAGCAATGATAACGACCATCTGATAGAAACAAATATTTGGAACAAAAATAACTTTTAGTTTGTTTCTTTATATTGGCTCAAGCTATTTATTATGTTTGCCAAAGCTTATTCGTGCTATGAATAGTTTTAGGAATATAAATTTTTTTAGGAGGAAAAATAAAAGTATCAGTTAAGAGGACCATGATGAAAAACTAATAACATCTTATATTTATATATTGGCCTTGGCCAATTCTATAATCCTGTTACATAAATCAATCTAAAAGGATAACAACGAGTTATTGTACGGTTAGAGGTAAATGGCGGTTAGATGAATCATGTTTTTCAGCTTTTTTTTTTATCAATTTTTCTAAATTTAATTTACTTTTTTTATTCCATAATTTTAGGGATAGTGACCTTTATAAAAACTAGCATTCCATATTTTTAGGAAGTTAAATTAGGGAATTTATTTTTTTCCCAAATTTTTTTCGAACAACTGAAAAGAAAAGGCAACCGTTCGTTCACCGAAAGCTGCTATCAATGACGGCGTTTATTATCTTTAAAATATGTTGAGTATTATTGCAATAATCCTGTTTTCTTTCCATCGTTGTCATTTCATAAATTTGCGTTCCGCCATACTGTATTCGTCCAACTGCACAACAAGACAACCACCAATGGTCATCTTTAGCACCTAAGAGCATAGCCGGACATAAATCGTTCATGAAACTTAATCATAAGTTGACTAAATTCATTCGTTTGATTTATTTGATTATGTATTGTTTCATTCGGTTGTAATTCTCCAAATGAAAATCTAAGTCCGTCTTTCTATTATCCGGTGGATGGATGTCATGGCTGATCATGCTATTTCAGAAAAATAACTAAATGTTTAAACCGAGTCTACGAATCAGACCGATAAATTCGAGCCGATTCAATTATGAACAGCTTTGTGTCAAACCGGTTTTCTTAAAAAAAAAAACATAATGTTCAAAAAAATCGGGTGGGGTTTGTCGTGGTTCGGGTAGGAATAGTTAAAGGGTCGGGTAGTAATTGTGACACGTGTCGTTGTCTACATGCGATATATCATCAATCAAACCTATTTGATTGTTTTGGAATGTGACCCACTTATATTGTAACATGATCGAAAAAACTACGGGTTAAAATATAAGTTTTAACACTTAAAAGGGTGAAAAAAAGTCTCATCATGGGACATTATTTAGTGTCCGATGCTAGAATTTTCCAAGTTTATATGATAAATAGAAACAATTGGTTTCTAATGGCATATTTCATTAGACAGCGTCATTAATCCGTTGATATTGCAGGCAGAATGGAATAAAAACTTCCAATTGTGATGAATAATATTTAAGATATTATGCACATTATTCTTATCTTTCATATATAAAGAAAACATGATTTATGTCTTTGGGAGCACCATAACTTTGTTATTTTGTATGCCAAATTAATAGTGGTTTTCCTGAATATATAAATGTCGTGGACTTCCATTAATTACTTCTTGAGCATTATCAAGCCCACTAATATAGTTCCAACCATTAAAAAAGGCCTATTATTGGAGCAAAAGGAGCAAATCAATACCAGGTTCCACGATTTAAAGTGTCTTCTGACTACTCAGTTCACCTGTAGTGGTCGCACTTTTAACTACAAAGTCGGGGTTCATCATTAACTGGAAGCATCTCCCTTCTTATTAGTTAATTTTAATTCCTGCACAGGGATTACTCTTAGGCATCAATTTGAGAGCACCTTGCAATCTCGCTAAAAAATTACACAACAAAAGTCTTGTGAGCCTACGTCCAAATATGGATCAATCTCAATCTGTAAGTTAAAACACTCCGTTAAAAAGAAAATAAATTGCCTTTGCTTTGACAGTACTTTTAAGCTTTATGTACTGTCTTTATTTGTTTATTTATAATTATCGGGAACAAGAAGGAAGTGGGGAAGTGGGGTCGGCCCCAGTACTTCGGGGGGCGCAATCAAGAACATATGGTACTGCCAAAAAGTGCTTAGCACTTCGGTATCTGCAGAGTACTCACAGCCCAATCATGAGCTTGACAGAGAGAGAGAGAGAGAGAGAGAGAGAGAGAGAGAGAGAGTGAATGAAATCATGCACACGAAAGAAGAACCAGAAGAAGAAGAAACAGCTAAATAAAGCTTAGCTGTACTCCGATACTCCCTCTAATCTCCACGCCCATTACGTTGTGATTTCACCAGCTTTCGTTTATTATATTCATCATAATACATCTTATTAATTAATTCATTAACGCCCTACACATCGTGTGCTATTCAAAGGTTCTGATGATGTTTGAAGAATATGAGGATTCGACCAACGCACCTCGTCTTTTTTGAATGATTTTTTAGTATTGTATGAAATAGAGGGTGAAGGTATCTTTCGAGATTTAAATATCTTAATGATAAAGTACTTTAAAAAAAGAAAGAAAAAGAAATTAAGTAAATAGGAATGGATATGCTCCTTGGAAATTGTTGCATCTATATGATCTGCTGGGCCTTTTTGGATTGATCTAGGCTGGCTAGCTGGCTGGTATACATTTTCTTCGGACCCCAACGACGAAAGAGTCCAAACATCTCATATGAACCTGATTATATATATATATATATATATATATATATATATATATATAATCGCTTGCCTCAGTACCCACCTCTGATAACTGAAGTTGCAGCAAAGGCCATGTATAGACTTATGTGGCACATATCCTGATAGCTGCGTGCTCGGCATGGAGTCGATAGATTCCGAATCAAGGGTCAAAATATTTTTCATAAGGTTGAGATATTAATATATTAATATATTGATAAAGCAAGCAGAAAAGAAGGAAAAAAATTGAAGGGTTTATATTATTACATAGGAAATTATAATTGGGGATATAAGTAGATTTTGGAAGAGCTGCGATTTGACGATGAATTTGGTAGGAATGATATATTGTATTACCTCAGGAAATATATAGTATTACCTTAGTATTTGGTAGGAATTCGGAAGAGCCTTTCAGGGGATCGTTGGTTTAATTTGTGAACATTTTTATTGAATCTTTGCAGGGTATGAGTTTGCAACGTACGCACTGATAGAGTCACATGACACAATTGAATGAATGTGGTCGAGCGGAAGTGCGAACCACACAAATATACCAAATTGATGCACACCACGCCGATGTCAAATTAATAGACACGACTTCGTTTCATTTATATTAGATATATGTGCAATTTTTTGTGCTACAAGTAATGTTATGGAAGAATAGCTATATATAGACTGATTATATATAATAACTACGAAAATTTGAGACGCGTGGTTAAACAATCTAAGACAACATTAACTAGGGAAAAGTAATTCCCTTGTTAGATTTTGATTTGTCAAGATTTAGCTAATTAGAATCCCAAAAACTTTTTTTTCGGTAGAATTCATTTTTTTTTGGTAGAAAGAAGTCCAAAAAAATTTTGTTTCCTCAGTTTGCCAAGTAGTACGGATCGTATTGATATTTGAGAAAATGGACAAGTTAGAAGATAACCTAGCTGGCTTAATCCAGCTAATTTTCCTTCCAGCGCATCATTAATTTTAGGATACAACTCATATCTTGCAAGAAACATACCATAATATCAATTATACTGGACATTGCGTATCCTAATTATGATTACCTTTCTAGTGTAAAAAAAATAAGAAACAAATGTTGTAAATTCGCGGTGAAGTTATATATATATTCTCAAAGGATATTCGGTCATATATATACAATTCATTTCATTCCAATAATATTCCACCTGTGATAAAATTTCTCAACCTTCATTTGCATACAAATTAAACGATAAACAAATGGTAAAAGCTAGGGCATGCCTGTCGAATGAATGACATAGCTATAACAATATTTTTTTTTCTAAGGAATAACATATTGGAATTATCGAAAAAAAAAAAGAACATAGCAGAACCGAGTAAATATCTATTTACGATATTACATTTCAGCCTGATAATTATTCTTTTACCAAACCGATTAATTAACTAATTGATCAGCACATTGAAACATCAGTTTACCCTTCACTGCAAATGCCCAGAATTAATGTGTTCATTGAGTCTCCATCGAACTGCCGATAATCCCCGGAAAATGGCCCTTTTATCCGACTTTGCATCAGATAAGGGTTATTAACCGATCCTAATGATGCACATTATCCATCCCATCACCTCTTCTTTTAATTGTAATAATCTATTCGAGAATCGATTATTTTGAGTGAATTGTTCAGTCGTGGCTTCAGAAGTGAAAATTATATTATATGATATATATTTAAATTCGACTCCGAGAAAAAGAGAACTCAACTTTTGGATAACCAAAAAATATATAAATATAAATATATATAAAAAGAAAAAGCAAAACCCTAGTCTCAGACCTGATTAATGGAAGACAAAGTAAGATGAAGATGACGATCCTATTCAATTTGTATTATCCAATCAAATCTAATTAGCCATGGACTGGCCCTAGAGAGCTGGCACTGCTACCCCAAATATACAAGAGGATCCTCCTCCGGTCACATTAACTCCCCCACTAATGTTGTATACTTTTAAGCACTTCCCAACTGCTCCTCCAATCTCGACTGTCGACCCTGTCGGCGGCTCGTCATTGTCTACCGCCATCTCCGACTTATCGGTGTTATCAGTCTCGCAATCACTAGTATTCTTCCTGTTTTCAATCTCGGCTTCAGAACATTGTAAATGGTCATCTCCTTTAGCATTATCGCTAGTTGAGGAAGATGCACTATTGCCATTAGCCTCGGACTCAAACTCGGACTCTGCCTCGGCCTCATTTTCGAGGTTGAAGACTTCATCGTCCAATGGTACGAGCTGGAGGGTGAGGCGGCCGTCCCTCCTGTCGGCCCGAAAGTACTCATGGTGCCTGACCCGCTCCTCCCTCAAGATGAGCCGACCATCGCTCGTGTAGGTCCTTTCGAGGACCCACGGCATGTGAGAGTGTAGGTTCTCCGTCCGAGCAAGCAATGGGATCGGCGGGGGATACTCCTTCTCCTTCCTCTTCTCCTTTGTCTCCCACCGCCGACTCTTCCTCATCGTCATCCTCCTCTCCATCGTCACCGCCTTGTCATTGGCTTCTTTCGGCCTCTCCAAAAGGGACATCAGGTCTAGACAGCTCTCCGCCCCGATACAGTCTCCGATCAAGAGCGACGGCGAGGGTGGCTGCTGAGAGAACATCTCGGGGCAATGGGTGGTCGATGGATCATCAGAGAACGGATACGACAAGAGAGGAGGGTCACTGAGGGTCCTTTGTGGACCCTTCAGCGGGGAAATGCTATGGGTCTGGATCGGCTCTGATACCATTTGGCTCCGCATTTATAAAGGGAGGGGAGGGGTGCAAAAGTGCATGGGGTGGGTGACGTGGCGGGCCCTTATTAATAAGGATCTACAAGATAGGGGAGAGAACAAGGGAGGGGGGCGCTTTGAGAATAGGAGTTTGGTATGGGAGAGAGGGAAAGATGGAGCAGAAGACAGCTAATACATCTGAGAGGGCACATTAAAGCATTGGCTTATAGATATTGGTCCTGTCTTGTTCTTGGAATCCCACCATATTGATTTTTTCCCTGAAAAAAATCCAAAAGAAAAATCAAAGACAAATTAGAGCAAAGTCATATATTGGGAAAATTGCAATTTTTATTGCTGTTAATTAGGATATAATTTATGTGTATAGAAATATTCAAATGGCAATGCGTGCCTGTAAGGGCAAGTTTGATGAGTGGCAGTTTGGGGATTAAAGATATTTTACTAATTCAAAGAGGAAATGAACTAATGAGCATATATTGCATTGTTAATGACCATATGATTGTCATGCCTATGTAATTTCCATGACAATACCTAGTCAGTGGCCGAACACGTGGACCCATTCCAGCCACCAAAACACCCAATTTCGATAAATTTGGAATTAAAAGTAATCGAAAAAAGGCAGGAAATATATTTATTTTGCAGAGACTAAGGGTGTGCAGATAGCAGATGCAGTTTATTTGAATCAGTAAATGATAAATGTTGGCAAAGGAAGTTTGGTGTTGCATAGATATTTCTTTATGAGCAATTAGACTGGATACAACTCGAAATTGAAAGACCAACTTAATAGAAGTCGATCCAATGTACTTTTTTAAAAAAAAAACAAGAAAAGAAGTCGAACCAATGTAATAGCAAGTTATATAATGCAGTATTGAATTAATAAGTAAATGCAAAATAATTCTTTTGTTCTTTATATAGAAATCAAATTTGCCTTCACATGACTTTTACATATGGAACACTCAGAACCATAAATCTTTGAAACCAGACCGAACATTGAACTAGACAAGATATGGGTTCACGGATACATGGGTTCATGGATAGTCCAACCTGGTTTGAGAAGTTGGACTGTATTTTTGAAAATCTAATTAAGAAACTGCAAAATATAAAATTAGTCTAACGATTTGGAAAAATAAGTCATTACTTTTATAGAATTCTTTAAATAATGATATATATATATATATATATATATAAAAGATATTAGACAGAATGATAGGACACGTTAAACTGTGATTGACATGCATATATATAATATAAACACAAAGAAAAATAAACCCATCAACAATATTTTATTTGTTACTTCCCTTCAATAAAGTCACAATGGATACACGGAAGTATATATAATAATTCCGTACCGTATTTGAATCAATGTCCCATATATCCGGACCAATGATTAGCATATAATAATAGAGCAAAACCTTTTAACGTAATGTTTTTATTCTAATAAAATTGAGTTTCAATTAAATTCAATCAAATTCAAAGTAAAGAATAAAATATTATTGCCCAAAAAAAGGAATAAATAAACCAAATGGGACCCACAATTAATATCTGAACAAAGGCCTGAAAACATTGTATTGTAAAATGCACATATATGAAATGTAAAGATGGGATTCCGGAAAATCGGTACTTAAATTTCAACGAAACCATTGTTTTTATTATCGAAAATAGGAAAATCGTGCATTTTGGTTCATTTGGAAAACGATTTTGCTCCATGCCCAGAGAAAAATAAAAACTGTTACGGAAACTATAACGAGTCGATAAATTTGTGTAGTCATTGTGGATTATCCATAAAATCGAATATTTACAAGTTATGTTTATCTGTATCTTATTACATTACATATTCAAATTGAAATTTTATTTTTAATAAAAAATCTAAAAAATATAAACTGAAAATTTTCAGTACTCTTGATCTCTTCGTAAAAGCTTGGATAATCGACTTGCAATTAAAATTGGATAACCTTTATAATTTCGATAAATGAATTCACAATATAATTTTCTATCATGATTACTTATAAAAATTTTGCAAAAAGTATTGGGAGCAATAAGGATACAAGTCTGTGCGACTATACAGACAACCTGATTCAAATACTACAAAATGGATGTGAACGGAAGACTGGAGTCGACGAAGAAAAGATGCAATCTTTCTGAAGGATTAATTTCCGGGATCGCAATTACGACCGGCTGAAAAACGACGCATATGCACCAAAGAAAATCACGATTTCTGTAAAAGTGATGCCAGTCCTATTCTGGCGAATTAATGAAAAATTAACATTTATTTGGCTGCAGCATTTAATAACGGCGGAGAAATACAATTCTCAGCAGCAAAATAAATTTTTCATGGCTAAACACGAAAGGAAGAAATAAATATACAACCGCGTTTTTGTGTCAAAGTTAGCGATTTAATGATATCTCAGATTCCATTTTGTTTTGAAGATTTGAAGATGAACATAAAGAATTTATATGCGGCGGGCAGAATAACTGTTTCGAAGATCGAAATGTTTGATATACAAGAATCCAAGACGAGCAATTTTTGCAAAAAAAAAATGGAGCCATGAGTTAAAAAAGCACAAGCCTGGTTTTATGGAAAATGGAATATCAACATATCAACACGAACACATCGCGAATGCACTAAAACAAAGCGAGGCTGGGGTCAAGTGATGATTTCACATATAGCTTAATCCGTATATCCTGATCGAGTTTGAATGATAAAGCATTCATCTAACACATGATATGATGATTGCACCACACAAATGATCTTCAATTGAGAAGCCACAAAACCACTGACGACATTATTAACTCGAACTCGAGTTATTGAACAGATTATTATTACGACCACAAGAAGAGGAGAGGCCAGGCGAAGAAACAAAATATCGATAGGATTGATCGCTAACCTTATATGGTGATGATGACTCGGGAAAGATGGGCATTTTCTGGGCATTATCGGTTGGCACGGAGAGGAGACTCAGCATGAACAGCTCATCAACAAGTAAGAGAAAGACGGAGAGAGAGAGAGAGATAGAGAGACCCTTGATGAAATTGGAGGAGATATATATTCAGTTATCGGAAGATATTTTCTCTTTATCAAATTGCATAATGCCCATTTTACTTTTATTCATCTGAAAAGGATTCCCCATACTTTCAAATTTTTGTACTCACAGATCCCTCTTGTTTCAAATTGGTAAATATGGTACTTATTGTCACTTGTCATCCTACAACAGTCGACGTTTTGATTAGGTTAATGGATTTTCATTACCAAGAGAGCACGTAACTATAATTTCGTCGATTTTATCTAGATTTACATACCAAATTTATGCAAATTCAGTTGTAGCTATTGCTTGAACTGAATCCGGTTATATCACTAATGCTCTTTAATTAATTTAGTATTAAGATGTGGTTGGCAACTGACAATACTTGTACTGTGCCTTCGGGTTGGTATATATTGAGGGGCTCTCTTCTTCTTCTTCTATGCAGCAGGAAGATATAAATTGTCACCTAAATCAAACATTGAAATACGAGAACTCCTCTCTAATTGGGTCAGAAGCATTGGGCAGGGGCTTACGTGTGCAATTTTATATTTTTTTGGGTACTCCGGAGGAAATTATACATATACATACATATATATATATACATATATTTTGGGGTAAAAATGTCTAGAGTATAGACACTAATCTATTTGTATGGGTTGCTTACTTTTAGGCGTCGTTTCAGGGATTGAGTCGAGGCGGCCACCGAGAAACGGCGTTACGTTTTTGGCTGATCAGGGCTGTTCTTGGTATTTTATCTTCTTATTATTAATCCATATCATCTAAATTCTAAAACAAATAAAACTAATTAAATCCATATCATCTGTCTTTTTCTTTTTCTTTTTTCTTTTCTTCTCTCTCTTTTTTTTTTCAGGCTTTGTTGCAGGATGCGAAATTTCTTGTGTGGGATTCGTATTTTTGGTTGAAGAAGAATAGAAAATTAAAAATTCATCAGTAGGAAATTAGAAATTCAGTATCTATTTTTTTAAAGATAATTACCAAAATTAATTCCTTTTATGTAAGGGAATTGAGGATTACAAATTTCAAATTTAGCTATCCATCTTGATCTCACTGCATATGGCAACGGGACTCCACTGGATATGCACGAACCTACTCATAATTAATTCGTATGCATTGGAAAACTTGTTGGGCTCAAGTGAAAGCAAGGTGAAGTTTGGGCTGGGCTCGATCTTATGAGGCCCCGCCAGGACTCGGGGTAGGACCCAATGATGGGGGACTAGTGTTTTTCCTATCCCCTCCATTTAAGAAAGGCCAGGCCCAAGCCCACCCACCTGTACCACATATATCAATCTCTTCAAGGAAAAAAAAAAGAGAGAGTAAAAATTGTAACATATCTTATGAAGCCTTGGACATTTTTCATCGGTTGCATGTGAAGGCTCGACATATTCATTCTCCATATTATTTGAGATCCATTAGTGTGGGCGAGATGATATTTGGCATGCACGATGGAATGATGGAATGGTACACTGTATTTATTGATATGTTACTTTTACTCTATATTGTCGTATGTCTCGTGTGACATACTTCCTGATGATTGGCAAACTCGAATTTTTGTTAAAAAGGTGAGTAATTTGGCCCGTTTCAATTCTTCAAGATATCCATGCTTAATTTCCTAAGTTTAAGTATACTAGACAGTTATCATGCAGCCGACCTCTTTGACCATGGGATGGGATATTGTCATTGATCGATGCATGGCTCATGTTTCAAAATCAAGATTGTTTATTTTGGTGGTGGAGTTGGTTGGAGGAGCTATCTATCCTCTTTTTTCTCATGTATTCCCCTTCTTTCTTGGTTAGGAAGGAATATATATTTAAATATATGAATATACTTTTGTTCTTTTTCTGTTCTTTATAGATCTTTTTGATATTCAGCCCGGTAGAGGTATGTATGTACACCACATGCATTTCTTCCTTAGATTGATCAAAACCCTATCTAACCTTTTTTTATTCCATTCGTCCCGAATAATTGCTGGATCCAGAAAACGTTGAGATCTTGACCTTTCCTTTCCTTTCCTTTCTTCCTTTTTGATATTCCAATCCATCCACCTGATCGGGATATTCAAGAACGATACTAAGTCTGGCCAGGACCATTTTTTAATTAGACCACGTCCACAGTGGTGAGTGGTGAGCCTATAAGAATAAAAACTTTAAGGAACGTTCATATATCTAAACTTCCTTCCATTACAAAGGATACCAATATGGGCGAGAATCCAGAGGAAAGGAAAGGGCTCTTTCCTATATACAGGAATCGAGAGCGAAATACTCAGTTCTGGATAAGACTATGTGCCGCTCCACCATACAGCCCACTACTCATTTTTTTTTATCTAAACTTCTTGATTATGGATTTTGACGTGGAAAGAAAAAAAGAGAGAGATGAAATGAATTTAATTAAACGATCAGCAGATAGTTCAATTCTCCATGTCTCAATTTTTGGTATTTTCTAGGTTGAATTCAGGTTCTAGATCTCCTGCAGGGACTAGTTTACATCAATTATTAGATGATCAGTCATATCCAAACGCGGGTCCCCGTGAAATAGCTAGCAACAAATTGCAAAATGTCGCATGGAGATCTCTACATGGGAGAGTTTTGCTGGCCTCAAAAATCACATTTTATGTTGTTCCAAAATGTGCAAATTAAAGGGCGGATAAGAAGGGAAAAAAAAAAAAGAAGAAGCAAAAAATGTCATATTCAATATCAGCTTTGAATAAAGGAGCCAACTATATAGTATTAGGTTCCTTGGGGCTACGTGTATACAATTATTGCGGAGCCTCTCTATAGATTTGATTGATATGTTTCGGCCCGAGGGGCCCCTCCCTACATATGTTTATATTTTTAGTGTACGTTCAACCTCCTCTTGCTTGGTTTTAATTTTCTTGAGAAATGTCTAGATGATTGCTTTTGTGTTAATATTATAAATTCATATTATTCCATCCATGTACATGTGTTCATTTTTTAATTAATTATCACTGCTATTTGGTTTTTGAGACGATGTACATCTCCAATACGTATTCGGGATTTAAGTTTTTGATGTGATATGATAGTTTAAAGTTGACAGGAACCCGAATGCCACCAATCTTTTTGCATTAAACTTCACACGAGTGAACAAAATGCTGGATTGATAGGGAAAAAGAAGCAGCTTACAATAATCGACTTACATTTGCATGAAGATTATTTCATGGAAGTCGTGGTACATATGAGAATTATCGACGTCGAGTACTATATATTTCCAATAATTGAATTTATTATTCTGAAGATGATATGACAAACCTTTGTTCATCATATGATTTTACAATCATGCAATATGGACATTTTCGCTCAAACCCTGAGATAATGAAGGCTCATGATCAAGCAATGATTAATTTCCTGTCTATCATAATGGACAAATGAAGACAAGTGGTGCTCTATTCCCATGCAATGCTAGAAGAGGTTTTATTCAGTCTCTTACTATAGGATTTCTTGTTTTCATTCCTTTTCACTAATCAACTGATGATTCGAGGATCAAGCAATGAACAGATCTTATAAATCTAGCCCATATCCGATTGCGTGTTAATCTAAACAAATAAGGGTAAAGCACGCCTCATGATTTTACCGAAAATTAATTGACAAACTTTACACGTTAGGATTTTCTTAGCCCATGGTAACACCTAAATCATTCATCTATTTTTTTTTCTTTCAGTATAATCACCGGTGTATATATATATATATAATTGTTCAATCAAAGCGTTAAGCAAATGTCCTCTAAGAAATCTGCGGACTAACACGTTCTTAGCTATCAATGCCCCTTTGATGTGCAATGACCCGCCAGTCGGATCAGCCGAACACGCGTTCGGTTCGATCAGGTGAAACGTGGCATATGCTGGTGCCATCCCATGTCGGGCGTTTCAATAATGGATTCAGTAATTCTTTTTAGGATAAAAATAAACTATTGTCTACATTTGACTTGTCTCCTCTTTTCCAAGGGTTGCTCTCATGCTTTCTTGTATTCTTTTTTTTTTTCTTTTTTTTTCCCTTTCTTTTTCCTTCGTTCTCCATGCAACGAGGCACGCTCAACCCTTTTCATCAATACTAATTTTCGCTCGAACATCACTAGCCCAATTATGAGGCGCTTTCAGAAGTTTTACTGAGCCAAAACACTTGGTTCCTCACCATTTAACTCGGAGTCGTTATGGCTTATTTTGAACCAATATCTAAACTATTAGCACGGAATTCATACGCACAAAATGTTTCTGTTTAATCCAACATCTCACCTCTTGAATGCTAGCATGTATCTTTAGAGTTAATCTTCCACACTTTTAACTTAGTGAATTTTACTACATATTCATTAAAAGAACTTGTCCGATCTCTTACAAGCATCTGTTATTTATCCACAAGAATTGATTTAATAGATGCAGAAAGTTCATATCGGCCTTTTCAATTAACCGGAGACACTTTCCGGTTATAATGGGAGAAATGGGAAAGGTAACATAAAGCTTTCTTTGTGAGGACAGGTGCACGTATATACTGACATTCCCTCCCGGTGCATGCGGTGATCAACTATATAATTAACTCGATTGATCAGGCTCCATTTCTGGGAGGGCCCACTTTGACATCTAAATCCAAATTTGATTTAATTAATTAAATAAATTTATATATTATGCGCGATATTTGTGGGCCAAATTTCAAATTCCTCCCTCTTCCAGGGGTCCCTGGTCACTTCACTCGCCACTATATATACACACACAAGTCCCCGTGGGATGGCCAGGACGGTCAATTAGGTACAATATTAACTTCATATTGTCCCTCTTCTCTGATCATCTTAACGACTCCAAACCTCTGCAAGTGTCGCGTTGTGTGTTGTCTTGTTTTGTTTGATCTGAAAGAATGGGAGTCGAAGGCACCATAGATTACTTCGCTGACTTGCTCAGCAATCTCAAGAAGAAGAAGAAGAAGCAGACACAAACCGTCGCTCTCAAGGTCCGCATGGACTGCGAGGGCTGCGCTCGCAAGATGAAGGCTGTTCTCTCCAACGTCAAAGGTTATGTCCGGTTGAATCCGTCATTAAGCATGGGGTGTCGTGTTGTATTCCATAATATGTATTATGTATGATCTAACATGACGAGATCGATGAACTTGTGTTGATCATAGGGGCTAAGTCGGTCGACGTGGACTTGAAGCAGCAGAAGGTGACGGTGACGGGGTACGTGAACCAGAAGAGGGTGCTGGAGGCTGCCAAGGCGACGAAGAAGAAGGTGGAGCCGTGGCCGTACGTCCCCTACACCCTAGAAGCTCATCCCTACGTGTCTCAGGCTTACGACAAGAAGGCACCGGCCAACCATGTCCGGGCCGTCCCGAAAACTGCCACCATCACGGAGACCACCGTGGACAGTCAATACACTGAGATGTTCAGCGATGACAACCCGAACGCTTGCTCCATCATGTAGTTTAACCCTATGTCAACAATTTAATTGGTTTTTACAGCGACCTAATTAGATTGCGGTTTTGGTTTCTTCAGTTTGTACATAAGTATTTCGGAATAGAAGACGCTCGATTCAGTGTTAATATATATGGTTACAAAATATTGTATCACTCCATGGAAGGTTACATAATACATACATATATACATATATAGTAAGCGGATCCATACATAATAAGCTTATAAAAGATAATTTTGAACTATTCAACTTCAGTTGCTTTGGCAAAAAAACTATCAGTTATCAACATGGCTTAATTCAAGCGGTTCGACGCTTCTTCTGCTTAAATAAAGTCTCGGGTTCAAGAGTTCGAATGCAAAAAATCTAAGCTGTGAGAGTTTTACCCATTGTTATCAGAACCGGACCGGACCGGCCGGTTCGACCGGTCAGACCGGGAACCGGCACCATGTCCGGTCCGGTTCGCCTAAAAATCGAAATGGCAGCTTTGAACCGCCGGACCCATTGAACCGGCCGATTTTAAGCAAAATTTCATTAAACCGGCCGGTTCAATGGATTTTTATGGGTTTCCTATTTAATATAAAAATTGGTTGGTTGTGTAAAGATTTGAACTCATGACCTCTTGCTTCTCATATTAGCATACTACCAACCAAGCCACCACCACTTTTTTGTTCTTTTAACTCTACTTTTAAGTACTTATTAAAATAAAATATTTATTTTGAAGTAAGAAATATTAAATATATAGATACTTTCTTATACTATTATTATATTTCTTTAAAATTATCATACTTTTATCTTAATTATCATAATTTTTTTAATAATATGAATATTTATTTTATTTTAAATAAACGAGCGGTCCGACCCATCGAACCCCCGGTTGGACCCATAAACCCATGACCCCGTATCCCTTCCGGTTCATCATCCGGTCCGGTTCTGATAACACTGGTTTTACCCGAGATGATTAGATTTGACTGAATTAATCGGGACCTAATACAGCTTTCGGATACTCGAGTTTACGCAAATAAAAAAAAAACCATCAGTTGCTCGGGTGATATCACATGATCATGATGATGATTTTTTACACTTTGGCGATTCTTGTAACGCAAAACCAAACAATATTGATCCGCATTACCGGACTAACGAACGTTTTTAATTTAATTATGATGAGAGACTACCCTGTACACGTATACGTTTCAAATGGATAGTTAGTTAAACGGATTAATTTCAGATAATGGTCGGTGGATGTATATGTCAAAGAAAGTGAGAGCGGTTACGAGACAACTATTAATTTTAATTTAATTCATTGGTTGATGATTCAGTTGCATATATTGCATGGGGTCCGATCCGTGTCCAGGTGGTTCCGAATAATTGGCCCGACCATTGCATGGGGGACGTTCTAGAATTTCACTCGTTTACGTGTTTGGTCCAATTTTGTCGGTTTGACCCCTAATGACAATCCCAAGCTTGCAAGCTATTGCTTGCTAATATATAACGAGCATGTAGGCATGTATGTGTAATACGTGCGGATATGTATTATGTATACCGTAGCCCATGGATTTATACTTTCACCTTTTCGGTATGCACCTAATATCTGAAAATCTAATGGGTATATAATTAATTCAATTCGAACGGAGTTGATTCAAGGTAAAACTCTCTCAACGTGAATATGATCGTCAATTTATGACAATAACCACTCACTTCTCCGTTTCATTTTTCTCTCTCCCCCTCTTCCTCCTCATCGACTACATGTCAAGCGCATGCTCCACTTTTACAAAAAAAAAAATTATTATTTTATCATAATCTGAAGATATTATATTTATTTTCTATTATAAAATATTTTCAGAATTTGATTGAGAATGGGAGGGAAAAATAAGATCAAGTTGTATTTTACAGACTGATTTCTCTAAAAAAAAATTTTGGTTACGAGTAGAGAATAAGTTCCATATCAATTTAATAAACCACGTAGAGGATATAAATTATAAATGTACACATTTTAGTTGTGGAGATAGCCCGGCCCGTCCAGGCTTTCTGGGCTTTTTTGAGAATAGGCAAGTCCGATGGACTTTAGTTATTTCCAGCAGCAAATGCTAATTTAATGACGTCCACATTTTATAGAAAGGAGAGGGCCGTACTGTAAAAAGATCCATGAATGTACTGTATTCTATACAAATATATATATATATATATACATATATATACACGAAATGCCCGCGCGGGTCGAAAGAAGTCTAATTTGACGAATAATAAGGAAGTCTAAAATAACGTGATAAGATAGTGGATTTTAAGTACTATTCAGGAAATGAATTTTGATTCAAAATATGATACTTAGCGATAGAGATCCAATTACATATAATTTGAATATATACAAATAATTTATTTTTAAAATTTCAGTACATATATATTAAAAATTATACTCTTAATATTAGAGTACATCTTAATTGTACTTAAAACTAAATATGCAAGAAAAGAAAAATAAAAAACAACAAACATTCTCTTCCTTTTGTTTTCTTTCTCGATTGCTCCTATGCTCCTTATTCGTCTCTTCCCTTTTTATGTCCCCTAATTTTCCATTCCTTCGTCAAAGTCTTTTATTGCGTTCATCCTAATTTGATTCTTACAAGAAGAATGAACTTGAATATATTTCTTCTATTTGCGATTTATAAAAAAATATTTGGTTTGTTATATTGCATATACCCCAAAAAGTATTAGTTATTTCCAGCAGCCAATGTTAACGAGGCCTGCGTTTTACCGAAGGCCCTGATAGGACTGCACTGTGATAAGATCGGGAACGGAAATTGAATCCAGAATCTCAGCGTACGAGCTACGCACCTATGATCCTATGCATGTCATGCCCATCGTGTGCGTTTTATTATCCGACCAAGTAGATCAGTGCATAAAACTCTCTCTGGATTTCCATATTTTTGGCCCCTTTCGACTAAAAGTAAACCATTTGGACACCATAGGTTGGACATATTTAGTTTTTCTTTTTAGGCGTGAACTCTGATATCCGAAAGTTTAATTGGATCATTGATTAATCTAGTCAAGTTGGATCGACCAACTAAATGATAAAGCTCTCACATGGTGGATTTTTTCTATTCACAATATGCGAACTCAAAATCTTATTTAAGATAAACAAATGTCGAACCACTTGAACCAAATCATATTGGTAGACATATTCAGTTTAAAAACCATGGGCTGCACGAACAACTGAGGGCTGTATGGAACTATTCCTGTTACCAGGACAGATTCAAGATTTTCATTTAGGGGGGCGAAAGCATGACTTGACATGGATAGGGAAAAAAAAATTCTTTCAGCAGGGGAAAAATATTAATTTTACATGCTGTCAATGTATTTGGCCCGTTATTATAGTTTTAATGTATCGAGAAAAATTTTAGTAATTTTTATAAATGTAGAGTACCATTTTTAACATTTGACATAAGACTAAGTCTTTTTTTTTTTTTCATTTGACGTATAAGGGAGGTCCATTGGACCTAGACTAATTTTAACTTTTAACTCCACCCTTTCAACAATTTAGAGAAATTTTATTTAAATAACATAACATGAGAAAAAAGTATTAATTAAAAGTTGCTAGATCAGTTGAAAGGATAGAGTTAAAATTATAACCTATCTAGGTTCAATGAACTCTCGTGTGAATTAAACTTAATCTACATATATCAAAGTTAATAACAGTATTTTACATTTATGAAAATAATTGAAATTTGTCTAGAAACATCGAATGTATAAAAACGGGCTAAATACATTGAAAGCATGGATTCCATATTAAAAATATGTCTAGATTGAAAAGGATGAAATTATATATGAAAAGTTAGATATATTTTCTTGAGTTCCGCATTTTGTAATATTTATAAGTTATAGATAGATGTATGTATTATATATATATATATATATATACTAGTCGTAAAGCTCGTACGTTGTACAGGAAAGTACACCAATTTGAAAAGAAATTATTATTAAAAATTAAAAAGAAAATTTCATTCGATGGTCAAAAGTGAAATAAAAATAATAAAATAATCTTCTTCACCTTTAGTAGTAGACGAACTTACTTTTTGAGAGATTGCGTATAAAGGTAGCAGTTCGAGAGAAATTGAAGTCTTTTTTTTGTTCACATACCCCGATATTCGAAAGTCTAATTGGGCCACGACTAATCCAGTCGAGCCGAATCGACTCACTAAAGTTAAAGCTCTCCCAATATAGATTTTTTACATTCATAAGGAATCGAATTCGAGAACTCGCTTAAGCAGAACAAGTGTCGAATTGCTTGAACCAACCCATGTTGATTTTTCTTTTGTCACATCACCAATCTCAGCAAAGAATATGATAAAAAAGCAAAAATTAGAGAAAAATAAAAGAATGAAAAATTACGATAAAAGTGAGAGAAAAAATCAAGCATAAATTTAATAAACTCACTTGGGATAGACATTTGTTTGAGGGCTTGCGTCTAATTATAGACTTATTGCTTGAGATCAAGCCCATGGCCATGTGTATGTATATGATGATTCATATTTAGAACTATCATATAGAATTTAGATTAAATATAATCTAATTTGTTTTTCTTTTTTGATTAATAAATTTGATTTTTTTAAAGAAAATATAATTCATATATATATATACTATAAAATATTATATAATCTATTTTTAAAAATAAATATCTATAAAACATATAACTTAGATATACTTTTTTTGCTATATATATTGAAGAATGTTTACGTAACCATATATTAAGTATATTTATATTATGTATAAATATATATACTAATATATCCTTATTTTCATGTTAATATTGATTTGATGAAATATTAATTTTTATTTTAA
Organism: Punica granatum; assembly: GCF_007655135.1. Lineage (NCBI taxonomy): Eukaryota > Viridiplantae > Streptophyta > Magnoliopsida > Myrtales > Lythraceae > Punica > Punica granatum. The sequence continues at coordinate 2,676,789 of NC_045130.1, forward strand.
AAATTCAAGATTATTAAATAATATCTATACATATAATAAAATCTTCTCATTTATTTCAAATACATTATGTTATATAAAATGTAAAAATTAAAGAGATAAAGAAATCTGATATTATGATGAGATATCTTTAAAAATTATTTTTATTGAAAATAGTTCAAAAAATATAAATAAATCAATAAATAAAAACATAGAAAATTCCTTTTAAAAATATATGCTAATATATACTTATTTTGATGCTAATAAAGATGTGATGAAGTATTGATTTTAATTTTTAAAATTCAAAATTATTAAATAATATCTACACATATAATAAAATCTTCTTGTTTATTTCAAATACATTATGTTATATAAAGTATAAAATTAAAAAAAATCAAGAAATTGAATTTTATGACGAGATATCTTTAAAAAATTATTTTATTAAAAATAATTCCGAAAATGAAAAATAAAATTTTTAAAAATTTCATTTAGAAAATTCATATTACATCCAATTGAAGATCACTCTGGTATCCAAAAGATTTTATGATATTTTCAATCTTTTTTGAATGAAATATTATTAGCGAGAATAATTTGAGAATATTCATTCAGAAACAGAGCGTTTTAGGCCATTTAACTAGACCCATTTCTTATATTGCTTTAATATATATATATATATATATATATAGAGAGAGAGAGAGAGAGAGAGGGGTGTGGGTGTGTGTGTGTGTGTGTGTCAATATTGTCTTGTTAATTGTCAGTAATTTTTTGGTGAATTATCTTCAGAGGAAAAAGGTCTGCCTTTTGGGCAACGATATAATTAGCTGCATGGAGGCTCCCACCTTCGCGTTTTGTTCTCTCCCCTTCGAATCCAAATCTGTCCCTTTTTAGCAAATTATAGATCGTAAGAGAGGGTTAATTATTGCATAAGCGGAATATTCCTGCGCGAGCAAATAAGTAAATAAATCACACTGTATCTACATAAATTACTTACATTAGAAATGACGTGTGATTTATCAATATATTTACTTACAAAATACTTCTAATGATTCAATGAGTTAATTGCACTGAATCTATGCGGAAAGATCCAAAAGCTTGTGTTCTCGTTTTGTCGAACATGGCCCCAAGTGGGACTGAGACCCAAACCGGTCAGAGATCGATGGTAATGACATTTTGGGAGCTTCCGTAGGTTTGCTAAATTTTCACTCTTTCATCAAAGCTCTATTATTGTGGTAAAAAAGAAAAAAGAAAAGAAAAGAAAAGAAAGCTATATTATAATGATGCCAGTCTGAATTCTGTACGAGCCATTAATGGAGCTTCTTCAGCCAGCATACCCCTCCTCAGGTTTGATGGTTCCCGAGATACGCATAAACCCAACCCAAATACAGGGATCCAAATGTCTCAAGTTTCTTACAGTAAATCTTCGAAGTTTATTGCCGGTTGATTAGAACGTCATGAATAGTTCACGAGGTTGAGCGTAGGATTGTCGTAAACTGGAAATTCCTAACCCTTACGAGATCTTAACATGCGGTTAGCTCATAAGAACGTGCACTAAATCCTGATCTTATATTAAATCTTTAAAGGTAAATCACGTGCTAGTAATTCCTTTAGGGGAGATCATTCGATACCTTGTATGAATCACGGAAAATCTGATGGTCTTTCTTTGGCCGAAAATTTTTGCCCCATAGATTTTTCAATTACAGAGAGAGCTCACTAAATATCGAATATATAACTTTTAAATCAATATGTAAAGGCATACGTCATTACACTACGTCACTTTTATATTTTTCATAACCTAATAAATACATATATTCTTGCTTTTCTTTTTCAGGTAAATAAATTAATAGTCCTTTCCGGCTAGAGTTTCAGTTATAATGTTATCCCTCACTACGTACTAATAGTAGCTCGAAAATTTTCACTGCAGTTTTCTTTTATACATGCACCACTTAATATGCAAAAGTCTAATGAGTCACATGACTAATCTAAGTTCGAGATGAATCAGTGCACTACGAGGTACAATTATCAATTCATGTATTTCCTTCCTTCACAAACTTGAACCCGAGAACATATATGAGGAGAAGACGCTCAAACCATCTAAATTAATCACGTCGGCAATTTTCACTACATTTTGTCGTCTTACATAATCGTTCATTACTTTCACCTTATAAGGCCTCCACTCTCTCCGTTTATAACTTCTCTCCCTTCCCTCCCTCCTTCAACTTCAAATCTTGACTAATCAAAACTTCATTGCAGCGATTCACCCAAAAAAAAAAAAACTTCATTACAGCCGTACAAATTCATGATCAATGCACGTAGATGTTGATGAGTAGTTTATAGCTAAGAAAAGATGGGTCGCGCTTTCTACCCAAAAAAAGAAAAAATGGGTCGAGCTAAGTTGCCAGTAAAGAGAATAGAGAACACCACGAACCGGCAGGTAACATTCTCGAAGCGCAGGAATGGGCTAATCAAGAAGGCGTACGAGCTCTCGGTCCTCTGTGACATTGATATCGCTCTCATCATGTTCTCCCCCTCTGGTCGTCTCAGCCACTTCTCCAGCAAAATAAGGTGCACATATAGATGCAACCGGTTGATTTTTCGTTCCGTCTGTGCATATATATGTTATTGCAGTTCTATTCCGGTTTCTTACAGTTGAATTTAGAACCTAAAATATTCGATTGATCATGCATCAATTTTGTCTTATCATTCTCGAAGACCTCGAATGATCTTGAATGGTCGTGCATACTGCAGGAAAATAAATCCATGCCATATGTACACATAAATGTGTTCAAAAATTGGAAGTATCAGTAGCAAAACGTCGGACGTTTATGCTCTTTTTGTCCAATTCTTGATGTCTTGATCGCTCTTGCAAGCGTAATCTAATTCAATACAGAGAATGCTCATGGGCAAGAAAAATATATCTCCAAATCTACGCAAATTAATATATATATATATATATATATATATTTATATATATAGGATCAGAGTACTCAATAGATATTTTGGCGAGAAATTCTATGGAATATATATTATTCATCTTCCTTTAACCTTTTCCTTTCTATGTGCCAAAAACAAAAATTAGAATCGAGGATACCTTCAGTCGTTATGTTAACCCAGACGACCGAGAAAGAAACAGGTACATACATATATACTCTCTCAAAATCTATTCATTTATGTTATAGTACCCCCTTTTCTTTTCTTTTCTTTTCTTTTTTTTTTACCATTTTCGTTCTCTTTTTATATGTTTAATTAATAGCTTCTCTATTGTGTAAGGTTTTTGCAGAATTGTTCTCCATTAACTCGTGTCTCGTGTCTCAGAAATCATTTGTTTCGAGATGAATTTCCCGTAATTACCCAAAAGGTTTCGGGAAATTCTTTTTTCTGTGAATATGTCATGGGAAAATTACCTTAAAATCATTACATTTCGAGATTGAATTTTTTTCCCAGTATGTTATATCTTACTATTTTTTTCTTTTTCTCTAATAATTTTTTATTCATTTTCTTTTGTTTCATTTTGCAGTGATTTCCAAAACAAAGAGGTAATTGGATATTAGCAATCAGCTGGACTCTGATGCCTTTTCACGTTCTATATATTCATCCCGTTTAGACACTTAAAAAGGGAAAAGTAGAGAACAAGTTGATGATCCTTCTCGGGAAAAAATAATTTAAAGAAAATATAAAGTTGTTCAAGGAAAAAGAACGTCAAGATACATATTCCATTGTAAGAGAACATTTTATTGATTTTAGTTTAACTTGCTCCTTTGCAGTCTTTACTGAGGATCCTACACGAAAGTAGAACTGATAATGATCTTGAGCTCCAACACGCAGCGTAAGTTCCATTTGCTCTTATTTTGTTATAATCAAGTAGAGTTATACTTTAATTATTTATCTAATGCTTTTGGCTTGCTCCCGGTTTTGCTGTTGTTCCTCCCAAAAGGCCTGCTGCAGTTAATTCCAACATTGAGGTAACTTTCTCACAATTTTTCAAAATCTTGATAAATTCATGATTCCTTTGCTTAATATTCTATTTTTGTACTAAAATAGAATATTAGACATAGACATCAAGTGTAACTAAGAAGAACTAGATGTGTCAAATTAAATAACTGACCTAGCTCTGAAAATTCAGAACAATTAGGACTAAAGAAAATAACATCGAGTGAATTATTAATTAATCTAGTGCTGAAAATCTGGAATATAATTCTCAATACGAATTATGTTCTAGCCAAAAACCCAGCAAATAATCCAGCCAAAAAAAAAAGTGCAAGCATATATATACATACATATATATGTTATCATGTTGCTTATGCTTCGGATCGAAAATAATAATGTAGGAATGATAATCACAGGTACTTCAGCGACAGATTGGGATGTTACAGCGACAACTTCAAGAAGCAAATCAAGAGATAAGGTCTATCAGTAGTGTAATAACAACTAGAGCACCTTTATACAGTACAAATTGTAATTAATTTCATGATGTTTATTTGTCTATTGCTTTATTCATGGACCAGCATATTAATTCTCATCAATAGGGACACAAAAATATATTTTCTGGCTATTAATTATATTCACGTCTTTTTATTTTCCCAGGTGGAATAATGAGTATCCTCAGCAAATTGGTTACTGCAGTATGCTCCTGGAAAATATACAGGGAAAATAATGGATCAAGCAAGAGAATAGAAATTAATTTAACTACTTATTAATTATATTTAAAAGGAATTATAAGGTATCAATAAATTCGCTATAGGGGTCTTTGCCTTAGAAACATATATCATATTACTGGTGCGTTAATTAATCCATACTCAAATAAATTATACCTAAAATTACAACTCTGCATCATTTTCAAATATTGTGAGCTTCCATCGACATATTATTAGTTTCATGTTTTTCCTATATATATCAACTATTCTTGAACAATTGATCACTAAAATCGAAGAGAGTTGTAATTAGTAATTATGTATTCCCTAGCTTCTGTTTATTTCCTCTTAACATTTTTTGCCTATCAGAATTTGTTCACTGAAAAAGAAGAACTATTAGAATTTTGATGCATTTTTAAAATACAGAAAATACGAGCCGGACCCGCAGGAGTTCACGTCAATGGAGGAATTGGAGCAATGTGAGAACCATCTTCTTGACACCCTCAAGCGGGTGTTGGAGCGGAAGGTAATTAAAGATCTTTAATTTTGGAGCCTAAAATTTGCTTCTGGTTTTGGTTTTTTTTTTTGGGTTATATATAATCCTTAATTAATTACTATATTGAAAAATCTAAAACTTCAGGAAATTAAGGAATCTTAAGTCTCTTCCTGCTCTAAATTAATTATACAGTTAAATAATTGTTATTATGCAATCATTAATTGTATCATCAAGACAAAAAAATTCTCACATTCTTTTCTAGGATCTATAAGCTACATAGAGACCTGTTTTGGGTGAAAGCACAAAAATTAAAAGCATGCAAAAGGAAATCCGAAAGAATCTCTAAAGTTAATTAATGCGAGATAAAATGATTTAATACAAAAAGGACGGTTTGCGCCATCTAATAATGGTTTCCAGGTATATATATATATATATATATATATATAGCTTACCGAGGAGCCACACAGCAGATCGGAACCCTTTATTTTCCCGGCCATCTCCGAACGAGAATATTGCCAGAAAATTTTCATCTTTTCTGTCAGAGCAACAATGGCGTAGAGGTGTATATATACATGCATACATAGGAGTATATGTAAACATGTATATTATTGGTCTGGTTTCTGTTCTGATCTTATATACATAAAATTACAAAGAATGATGGCGTAGCGCAGTGGAGCACATTCTTGCTTGTTGACCTGGAGATTACATATTCAATACTTAGTGGGACCACTCGTGCTTCTTTATTAATTATTTAAGATTTCTCTTTCATTGTACTAAGTCTTGAGCTTTTTTTTTAATTTAAAAAAAAAAGTTGATGTGAAGAAGGCATGAGATATGGTCCCGTGCCCAATATTGGAGCTTCATCCTGTGGCACGTAGAATGACATGCGCGAGTTCCTGTTTTCCTGGGGAATAACAATTTTGTAACGTTGTATCATGTTTTTTTTTTTTGTTGAAAATGTAGTCTTATGTTTCTAATGCAGTAAAATATATGTGTGTTTTAATTTCGACTAGGTTGCCTCTAGTGCCTGCCACGGGACCAAATCTATCGATAATATCTTTACTACATTAATATCGAAATTATGAAAAACTTATCCAGCATATAAATCAAAATTATAATATAAATAGTTATATATATATATATATGTGAGAAATCATTAAATTTTAAACTCAAAAGTAAAAAAAAATTATTTCGATTAACACATGTTATAGGTATGCGCATAGAACATTTTTTCCTTATCTTAATTTTAGTTTCTAAAATTTCTTATTAGAAAATTATGGTCCCAAAGTATACTAGGACCTCTTATTATATGTGTGATTAGGATAACTTAAACTTTTTATTCAGATTGTCTTCTTCTTTTTCTCAAATATATTTATAGTATTCAATTTAGAAGTATTCATAAGTTGGTATAAATACTAAAAAATAAGAAATAAAAAAGTTAATCGGAAAAGGAAGGTAGAAGTACATAAAAATAAAAAAGAGGAGGGAAAATTTTCTACATATAATTAGGTTTCGCTTAAAAAACTTTGTTAGTATTCATTAACTCTTTTGATGAATTAGTATTCATTAATTTTATAGCAATAGTTTTGATGATCACATTTAAGGTGTATATATGAAAAAAAAAAAGAAGGTGAATTTTTAAGGTTTGAATTCATGATCTGCCGGCCAAATAAAAGTTGCCTTACCACTGCATCATATGATTCTTTTCTGTGTCTCTTTTTTCATAAATTATATTTAAAAGAAACTTAAGACAGCAGAAAAAAAATTAATTAATTGTTATCGACTCCTATTTCATTGCAGGATAATTTGTTAGCAAACCATATACAAGCTCCATACAATCCGTACGATTTATGTACCACTATGCAGGTATACATAAGATAAATTCAAATTTTATTGTATAAAAATAAAATGTACACCAGTTGTTATTGTGTAGTAGACATGGATTACTTTTATTCTTAATTATCAATATCAATTGGCATCGATCAGCTGCCAAGTTATCCGTTGCAAAATGAAGAAATTGGATGGTTGCCTGGAAATAATCTAAACAATTCCCAGTTTTCATTCGATGATCATTCTCTAGTACCAATAAGGTACGTCGATCTCTCTATAGCATAAAATTCATTTTATTTTTGGCTTAAGAATTTCCTTGTGATGAGTTTTGACCATTGTGTAGGGATGATGATGGGCAGGGTTTAGGATGGATACATCCTTTCCAAATCCAAAAAGGGTTAATCTCTAGTTCTTTTCCAAATGCATAAAAAAATTATGACAAAGTCCCCCAATCCTTCCCATTAAGTTAACATGTGTCCACCGAAAACCGGTATTTTATCCATTAATGGACTCTTAACCATGATCAAATTAGATATTTTATCACACAAGTTTAAAGGATAATATCACTAATTAAGCTCCCAAAAGAGTTTGATGATCACGCCGAATTTCACCAATAACATATAAAAAAATGAAGCTCCATTTAAACAAAAGAACTAAATTGACGTTCAAACACCAAATTAACTCATAAATATATAGGGCAGTGAATGGTGAAGATGAATCCTAATTGAATTGAATATTACCTGGAAAAATTAATAAATGGATAGAGGTGTTTTAATGATTTTAACCTACGTATCCTACACAGGCTAAACCCTTTCTGTGGCTTATCGGTCAAAATTCTTTAACTACTCATTATTTTGGGACGAGTCAAAACCCATTTACGAGAATCCATTGTCATCCCCACTATATGGTGTAAGTAATGTAATTATCCTAAACTTAAATTTGACAATTTTCAGGGATCCGTCTTCCTCAATTGATCATCAAGCATTAGTCCAAGGGTCGTGTTCGGATAACAACCTGCAAAACATTATCAAGTCTCACTTGTTGGATCCGATCGAAGGAAATGTTTCAGCTAGGCCAACAGACTACACATTCACCGTGCCTGATTTGAGTACCCTATCTCCGTCCTCTTAACCAGAAGTTCAGGTTCGACTCCGCAACCTCTCGCTTGCATGTCGACTTCATGTTAAGAAAGAAGTGTTTCATATTGAATTAGACACTACAATTTAATTTTACATACCGTGATGTTCGACTCTTTCAAGTAGCAGGATACGGGGCTTCCAGCTATTGGAGATGAGATGATGTCAAGAAGGGATCAAGTCGAGGCTAATGGATGGTAGCTTGCAGACACAACCGGACATTGGAGTTTCAAATAATGATGATGGCAACGCAGATCCTCTGGCTAATGTGTAATCTAATAAGCAACATCATGTGTATATATTTGCAAACACAGAGTAGTTTAATTTATCGATCACCAGTAATAAGATCATGAAAGCAATATCAATAATTATATGTTTCTCATATGTAATAGAAGTTCTAAACGAGATATACAAGTACATGTACTTGATACTAGCTAGGAACTGAATGTGCACCGGAAACGAGATATCCAAGTACATGTACTTGATACTAGCTAGGAACTGAATGTCCACCGGCCAGTCATTCAAACTACACGAAAATGAGAGGGTAAGTTTTATAATAGTAAGTAAATTGCGAAGAAGTTCTATGGCTCAGGAAATCAGCAACAACACCATGATTCAAAGCAAATAAGCACGGACCAATGCAGTTCTTAATTCCTTCACTTCATCACATCCTCCTGTGATTTTCCGATTTGTTGGCCTGATCTGCAGTACGAAAATTGGAGTTTAGGCAAGTAATTAATATGTTGCAGGAACTGAATCTTTGATGAACTAGGATGAAAAGGACGTATTATGAAACAAACAGAACATTAGGTGAGTTAAATAAGTGACCTAAAAGTATAACCATGCAAGAGAACTAACCACGGGCTTGCTTGGCAAGGAATAGCCTCAGATGAGGATCAATAGGTAAGCCCATCTGTTCATAAATCGGGTCGTAGACAGCATTCATGATCGGCCTCCTGTTCTGGGTCGACCTGCCATGTCGAGAAGGGCGCGAGGTCAGAGCAAACTGGGAATTGAATGCTACAGCGGTTAATTACTTCGAGCAAGGAAACCGAAAAAAAACACGGAGGGGACAAATTCAAGAACCATGAAGCACGAGAAGATGAGGCGGCCTCCAGTGATGCTTGACGCTGTGAAGTTGTCTCTGCCTGTCCAAGATCCAGCCAAGTGTGAGCATCTCCCACTTCGAGTCGGCCATAAGCACGGACCCCTTCTTCGAGCTGAAAATATTTTAGCATAAAGTATTCTTTCAGTTGTTTCAAATACATGTGTTTTTCCATGATATATATAAACTTGATTAACTAAGCTGACCCTGTTATTATTTGGAGAAACGAGCTGATAATAATTGCTTGTTGCAATGTCACGATTCCCAGTATTAATCTGCGAAGAAATTTACAGATTAGTCCCTTCAACCGCAAACATCATTTCGTTTATAAGACGCTAGAGAGATCTAGTTCGGAAATCATACTTGCATTATACTTGAGTTGGAAAATTGATTTCGATCATCGTATATCTCAGGGCTTAGGAATGAGCCATTTGGTGTCACACCTTGATTCGCTGACCCAAATGAGTTCATGAAGGGCATCTTGTTCCTACACATCGAAAATATTAGAATAGGATCAGTGTCGCTCATGACAAGTTTCTCTATATATAGCGATATGAAACTCATATAAATGCGGTCGAGCATATCGACACTAACCTTTCGGTTGGCCTATGCTCTAGTGTTGGCATGTCACGGTCCAAGAAATTGATCGTATTCATTGGAGCTTCTGGTGTTTGATTGAACCCACGAGGCCCAGTCACGTGCAAAGGCCTAATCCAGGAGATTTATGGAATTTATATACATCTTATGCTGTAATAAGATAGATTATATGCATGACAGCTTGGATGCGTAAAACTAAATAATAAAATTATTGCTTGGGCAAGTACATATGATTGACTTAATTATGATCTAGCATGTTACCCTGCCAAATTAATATGTTATAATCATACGTAAGATAACACCAAAGGAAATTGGTTGATTTCCATAGGAATTATTGGAATTCCATCGGAGATTAAATTCGTAGTTTCCGATGGTATTTTTCGATAATTTCCTGCCGAAACATTTCTCGTGGAACTTCAGACATAATTCGAAAAGGAATTTATTTGCAAATAATATAAATAAATTCTTCTATTAATAATTCCGTCAAAACTTAGAATGGATTTATTTATGGAATTTCCATCGGTAAACCTGTCGAAAAGGTTTGCCAGGAAAAGTTTCATGGAAAATATTCCATATGAAACCCATAAGAAATTTGTCAAAAAAACATATATTTTTCAATGGATTTCCATCAAAATTTCCTGTTGGAAAACGGGACTTTTTCTGTAGTGAAACTTTTTTCCTGTTTCCTCTTCAGCCAATTCTACGTGATATATTTGATAATATCTTCTTCTTCTTCTTTTTGCAATATTTACATTTTCATGTTTGTGAAAACATCAGATCACATGAAAATATAGGGACATACGTACATTGAAGGTGCAGTAGGCCGGGGCAGCGCAGAACTTCCAGCTTCTGGATATGCATAACTCATTGGCCTAAGCCAATTCAAATTAAACTATTAATCAACGAACTAAAATTGCAAGATCATTATTTCTACATCTTATTTATGCATGAAAAAAAATACCCAGGTTGAGCAAGAGCCCGAAGCTGCTGAGGATTATTTTGGCTATTGTAGAGCAAAGAGCCTTGTTGGAATTGGTCCATTCTAACAGATCCTCCCATTGTAGTTCCCATCCCCATCTGCTCATAGATATATATGGTAGCCAAAGCAAATATTGAATTTGATTTATATAATTAATGTAAGCACAAATTAAAGAAGAGAATGTCCAGCTCTCTTATGTGAGTGTGCAGATTTAATGGTGCTTAGTTACCATCTGACCATCAGCAGGCTGAAACATGCTTTGTGATGACATAATTGGCTCAACCTGGTCATCATGAGGAAAATATGAGTACTTTAACATTTGTAAAACCTTATATCGGGAATAGAGATCAGAATTGATGAACCATACAGTCGATGGAGGATATATTGGCGGATTGATAATGCCGGAGGAGACGCTTCCCTGAGCAAGGTTGGGATTGGGGTGAATTGCCTCTGTGTGAGATTGAGGCCTCCTTGAAGGTGATCCATGTTCCATACGTCCCTGTCAATTGAGGATATCCACAAATCAATACCTCTTATTCAACAGAAAAGAAAAAAAAATCTCCCTCAAATTTTTTTCTGTAACTAAAATGGAAAACAAATGAAGAAATCGGTACAATATGTATTAAAGTTGGCTGGAGAAAGTCATACAGTGAAGTGGTTGATTTGCGGAGTCTCGGTTGATGACAGACTGAGGAACGGCAGATCATCCTGTGCGGAGTTTCCGCTGCTTTCCCAAAATTCTTCACCGTAATCCATGAGTTTTCTGCTTGGAATAATGAAGCTTTTTTAATCAAAGAGCAGCCAAATAATAAGAGATATTTTGCAGATGATGGAGGATTTAGCATGACACCGGTAAACCGAAGAAATCGACGTATCGTGGTAAAAAAATTACTACACCTTTGAGTTAATTATGGACATGCAGTCCAAACTGGCACGGTCTGCCTATGGTTCCTAGCAACGCTTGAGAAAAACCAACTAACCTGCAATGATTGTTGATTTAGTATAAGAAAGCGTATATACGGTATTTTCCTTTGGGAAATGCTGAGCATACATGTACAGGTGAGAAAGCGATACAAATGACTATCAGAAAATGTAGACAGTTTTTATTAAAAAAAAATAAGATTAATAATCTTTGAAATAAGAGGGAAAAGAAAAAAAAATTCTTCTGTTTTTATATTGTTGAACTGGTCTCTGATTTTGAGCATTTGAAAATAAATAAACAAAGCTAAAAAAAATGAATTAATAGAAAACATATGTGTATCTTAGCAAATTAATTAATAGAAATCTAGTTGCTTAATTTTTCCATATATGGTTAATTTTTAATTTATCATCTCCATTATGATTCAAACATTTATGGCAAGTTAGAGAAAAGTGATTTCATGCATATATAATAGAAAATTTATTAAATCCTTTTATAAGGCTAACAGAAATTAATATCAAATCATCCTCATGTTCGCGGTTACCTTAACCATGATTTACATGTGAGGGGAAGTACTTTTTTAAAACCTATCGATTTGGCGACAACGACTCTTTCTTGAATTTATCGAACTATACTGATGAAGAATAATTTAATAATCTAGTCTGAAAAGCCGAAAAGGCATATTAATTAGAACAACTAAACTATTGAAACCCCTATTATGGTAATTCTAGGGTTTGATTATATTCTTTCCGTAGCCAGTGCCAAACATTTTGATTGCAAACTAAAAATAAATAACTCTTGTAATGAAAAAATATGTAATAAAAAAAAACTCTTCATCTATGATTTCTGTTGAAAAATTACGGAGAATATCAACGGATAATAAGATCACCCGCATCTTTCTTGCCTTTGTTTTTCCTACCGTCAACTGGCTTAATAAAGCTAATAAGTCTGTCTCTTGTAATAACGGTTTGATAAATTGTAGCTTACGTATAGGAGCCTAATCTTTGTGTACTATAAGATTTTGATTTTCTTCATCCCAAAAAAAAAAAATTGACGTGTTTTGTCATCCAATTTATCGAGGAAGTTCTGTCAGTTTTGAATCCTGTAAAGGGTGGCTTTTTATTTTTATTTTTATTATTTTTTGGGGAACTAAAGGAGAACTATTGAATGTTCGGATGACCTTAAAAATAAGGACAAAATCTACTATGATAAAACACTAAAAAATCTACCGTCTGAAGATAGTTCGTTTCTACAATGTGCGAACTCAAACTTCGAAAAAAAAATCTAGGATTTGTTAATCGATGAGAGCAGGAAAATTACAAGAAGGCTTGTCGCATGAAATCCACATGTCATAGAGATTATTTGCCTGTTCAATCAGCAGCTATACAGATTTAAAAAGTGGATACACCCACACGTTTTTACATCAAAAGCAAAAAATGAACAAAATTTATAACACGACGTGAATTGTTCATGATATCGAGATGTGCAAATTTCTAAGTAGATTGCATAAATTGGAATCTTTAAATGATGAATCGAGTTACTGAAAACTTAGTAAATCAAGTTTAAACAAAAGATTCAAAAAAAAAAGGATCAATCATCCTCGTGAATAAATATTTCTCTCTTTTATTTATTTACCCAAAACTAGTCCTCGTGAATGAAAGGAATGACTAGTATATATGCTACATATACCTGCTAAATTGTCAGAGAATTCTCATAGATCAAAGCACCAATACTGATCGAAAGACCTGCAAATTCACAAGTAAATGAAGAATTAACAGGTAATTTCAGCTACCTTTCAAAGCGTAAAAATAAACTAGCCAGTTAGAATTGAAGATATGAACAGGAGATGAACTGAATCATGCAATGATGAATTGTTTGCAAGAGAAAGAGATGATGATGGAAATGAAACCTGCAAGCAAAGGAAGAGAAAATGGAGAGGGCAAATGCGAAGGGACAAGAGGGGAGTGACCAGTTGATATTCATCGTGGGGAGCACAAAGGACAAAAGAAGAGGGGAAATGAGAGGTAACTGCCTAATTATCTTTTCTACAAGGGCAAATATGTAAATGCATTCACAAGCTTTCATTACTTGGAGGTAGCAAATTTTTCTTTCAATTCACCGAAAATAATTTCCCTTTTAGGGAGTAAAATCAATTATTTGAAATTGCTGCCAAATTCTAAATTGATCTCTTTAATGAATTTTCAATTCAGGCGCGATAATTTTATGTAGTCATTTTATCATAATATCCCAGATGGGGAGCAAAATGTCCTATATCCTGATCGTACAAAGAAAAAGATGATATTCTAGTAGCGATCTAATGGAATTATTGTCATAACATATGTATAGTTAACTCAATAAAATTTATTTTTGGTATTTCATAACGAACTAGCGAATTCGTGTCTAGGATATCTCTTAAAAAGGAATTCGTGTCTAGGATGCTCCGAAGTTGGTGGACATAATCTTAATTAATTCAATAATCTAACGGGCGGCAACCGTTACCCAAATGGGAAATATGTCTCCACCATTACGTACCTACAATGAAACTTGTCGGCTTGTTCACTTACATCCTCAAATACTTTTAATAACCGTTTTTAGGGTAAAAAGATAGGGCCGAAATCGTTAAACGTTTTACTAACAAAATCTATGTGTGTAGCATAATGAATAATCGCAAGATTCACTAACAAAGACAGATTATATGTAAATAACTAATTATCTTGTCTACATAAAAAAGTATTTGCAAGTCCACTAATGCCTAATATAATTATTGTAGTAATTTTTCTTATAAGGAAGACCCATAAACCTAACTAATAAGCACGAGAAAATAATAGAGAAAAAGATTTCGATGGAAGACCTTTTAATTCCAAATCAAAATATTGGATCATTTAAACAAACATATTTACAACCATTTTTTACACAAACATATTTGGAGTTACTTATTATTGTTTTCTTCACAGTTTTTTTTCATGAGTTGACAAAATCGCCCTTCATAAGCAATTGATCTTCAAAGTGAAGCATCAATTTTGTCTCGTGTTGTGTCTGTGTGGAATCAATCAGAAGCCAAAACACCGTTTCTTGCTTTTAAATTTCTCCATTACGGTTACAATAGCCAAACGAGAATCATGCTGCATCTCTTAGTAATTTTTGATGGATGGTTCATGTGAACATCTCTGTATATATTGCATAATTTGATAAACCTAGTGATTTATCATCGTGCTTACGTTTACGGCAATAAATTAAAGCTTTTCACGTCCTATAAATATTGCCCGACTTTTATGTCTGCCATTTGAATGTTTAGATACGTCGGTGAATCATATGGTAATTATTGTACCATTCAAACTGGCTCGTCCCGGTCCTTCTTGAGGCATACTTTTCGAGTCCGAATCCTTGACCTCGAATCACTGCCACTGATTGTTGTCCGCGATTAACCGACAAAAATATCTCCAATGACGTTGTTTTTTCAAACCATTATATACTTTCAGTGAGTCTCAAAAATCTCAAACTACAGGTAAAATTCATCCATTGATGACTTTATTTGACTCTAGGTCACATTCTCGTGATGCTAAAGCTACTTTTATATCAAAATATTGAAAAATAATCGCATGGAGCTGGTCAATGCAAGAAATTGTTCGAACGAACATTACGGTTTGCTCTCGAGGCAGTGAAGGTTCACATAGGAATCCAAGAATAAAAACTTTGCCTTGGATTTTTTGCCAATCCGAGGAATTATCGTTAAATTAGAAAAAGTTTCAGATAAAACGTATCAAGTGAAGATGTCCTCTCATCAATTCATAAAAAATTTATCGAAATTACTCCCAGTGAACCAAACCCAGAAAAGATCGAGAAGTTCGTGAAATTTATCGTAAAAAGTTAAATGTAAGAACAGATTCGAAGCAAGACGCTGTCCAGGAAGTAGTAACTGTCCATAGCCTGCATGCATTTATTGAAAAATAAAGAGGCAGTAAGCGGGGTCAAAATGTGGAAGTCAAAAGTATTACATGTTAATTTTTGCTCTAATAACTGATACAGTGATTTCTGATTGTTTCAGTGGGTTCGGGTAGATCCAAAAACTAACATTAAGATATTCGATGGAATAGTATCAATTTCGGTGAATTTAGCGATAAAGGTATCGGTCCAATCTGGTTCGGTTCAAAGACATGGTACTCGAGACACTACCAAATGCCCTGCAAAAACATAAAAGGAATCCATACACTAAGTGCGACCCTCTACAGTCATTCGCAATTGAAGAAGGTGGCCAATTTACTCATGCCCTAACTAGGGACCCGTTACGATAATCTTACAATCATGCCATCGATCAGTCTATCTTCCACATATATGATATGATATCATATGATCATCTTTCACTCGCGCGCGCGCGCGCGCGCAAAAGGGTTAATACTGAGAGTTATCAAACACCCAAGGTTCATGCAAGAAGAGCTCCCGTCCATTCATCTGAACAGTTCCCGCAGCTATATCCTCCGTTCGTTTTCTGGCAGCTTCGGCTTTTCTTGCAGATGCATCAGCATCCTGTGTGAATAAACAGACCGCATTGTCATGTCAATGTGAGTCAAGTTTCTTCAGTCAGAAAGTGCATGGGCTAATTCATCAATTGAAGGATCTGTTCCCATATTTTAATGAGTTAGAGAATGCCTTGATGTGGATGTGGCCAAGAAGGGTGAAGCAAACAATAGAATCCAGAAGGTGACACCTTTAAGAGCAGAAACATCGGATCTAACAATGATAGGACTCAGAAGATTACGTCTATCAAATTTGAACTAGAGATCAGGGCAACGACATGTATCAGTGAAATAGTAAGATTAAACATGGAATGAGCGATGCATTTAGCTGATACCGGACGCATCTAAGGGCAAATCAAACACCTAAGAGCAAAAGCATCAATGAGATCCGAAACCGAGCATAAGACATTGGCAATGCCGAAGAAATTCTCTTGATTTCCTTTCTTTTTTCTCCTGTGTATCCTGAAGGGCCAACTTCCATGCTCTGTCTAATCCAATAACGCTGTCAAGTATCTAGTTGTATATTACAGCAACCTGAAAGAACAAGCTTAACTATCTTAAAATGGTGATCTAAAAGTTTCTGTACATCACTTAAGTTGCACGTTTCCTCCATCCAAAAGGCCTTACAAGTTGCCCCAGTGAAAGTTTAGTTGACCCACAGTTATGTGCTTTTAAGGGAGCATGCTTTCAAATATAAGCAACTAGCGTAATTCCTGTTTCCGATATTTGCTTGACCTGCTCTAACCTCTGAAAGTTGTCTAGATCGAGCATCAACATCTAGTCTGTTCCATCAATCGTGCGGACTGCCAATCAACTAATATATGCTCCCTTTTAGCAATGCAAGGCCATGAATGCAGGATGAAAACCGAGTATTTTTCCCTCATTCTCCTTCTCCCACATATTCCCTTGTTATGGCATATCGAGATCTTCATATCATGCACGATTAGAAGTCATCATAACCAGATGAAAGGACACTGGCAGCCCAAACTACGAGTCTATATGACAAGCTAAGCTTGTATTTCGTCTGGCAGAGAACCATCCTTCCCTTCACCGACAGTGTCTCCTTCGCCAAAAACTCAATACCCCGATTCAGCTTACGGGACAAGATTATAACTTTTTTCCTATCTCCAGTAATCCATTTCATGAATTCATCGAAACAGTCAAAAATTCACACCATAGTCCACCAAAAATGAAAGCTTTTGACTCTAACGAAAGAATACCCAAGTCAAAAAATTGAACCTTTCGGCGTTTCCAGGAGAGGAACTGGGCCTCTGTCATGGGATTCGGCTTAGGTTGATCCTTCTGGTCGCCTGCTTCTGCACCCATTTGATTTCTCTTCTCTGCAAAGCTCGGAAAGTCCACCGAAACGTGAAGTTGATTCAATCTGATTCGGCTACGAAAGAGGAAGAGAACTCCGATAGGGTTCTCCTTCAGGTTGATGGTGCCGGTACCGGTGCCGGTGGATTCGACAATCTTCGCGATTGATTGCAAAAAACTCCTCTAAGAAATCAGTTCTGATTAAGTGCCCTTCCAATTTAACATATTTGTAAGAAAGCCCCAGAATGATTTGTTTGAAGTCTCGCTCATGTGGGCTTGGATTGGGCCTGCTATCATTTCAAGGAGCAAAATTTTCATACTAGTCGACAAGCATGCGTAGTGTAGAAATTTGTCATTGTAAATAAAAAAAACGATTTAATAATCTCTGATTTTTTAGATTTTTTCCATCATTATTGGTCAAGTTTTATTCATTGAGAAAGCAATACGGGAAGAAGAGTTGATATGAAAGAAGATAATGGTTAGATACTTCTTACGCATTTTTTTTCAATCTTTAGAATCACTTATCAAAAAAGATTTTCTTTATAATTTTTATACAAAATTATAGTATAATTCGGAAGATTGTATCAAACATATTGCTTAGACCTTACACCTTCTTTTATAATATAGATACCTTAATATATTAATGAACTATGATATGTTAGTACAATATTATGCCAAGTGTTCTTCATCGACTAGTTAGCATATCAATAGCCACTTGATGCAATGCTTCATTTGTCCTATGTGCTATGATTCGATGTTTCGCCTTAGCTTTTAATATTTAGATGAATAGATAGATATATAGATTTGTCTGATATGTCCTTTAAGTAAATGCAATAATGATTTTTAATTTTTTTCTTTTTTTAAGTTTTTCTTGGCCAATTGATTTGACTTTAATTTCTTTTATCATTTCTTGTTTTGATGAATCAAATAGTTAGATCGGTAATTCCATCTTTTAGTAGCTGTTGAACTTCTTGAGTTTAATTAAATAATTAACAGTTTCGAGTGATTCAAACTGTGATAAATTGATATTTGATAATTCATATAATTTCTGACATCTTATGACGTAAAGTTCTTCCTTAGATAAGTTAGCAGTTAGCAGAGAATCATTGAAAAAAAAAATAGTGCAATTATTAGGCTCGTAAAACTATTGTTGTTTTTTTATTTTATTCAATCATTGCGAGAATGATATTATAAGTAAGGTCTTAGTCCAACTTTATCCTAGCATTGTTTTTTTGGTATTTTTCGTGCACTACGTTTGCTCGCAAATCGCAATCGTCAACATCGTTTTTCGTTTTTCATTTGCCGACGATACGGGACATAGATCTGAATGCTTATATTGACTACAATAGTCCTATCCAAAATGATTACGCATAGAACTTTTATTATATACACCAGCCCAAATCATTGAGTTTAGAGAAATAGAATGGGGAAGAAAAGAATTCCATTCCCACATTGCTCCAATGCAAAAATCTGAAGCCATATGTTAGACAAATTTTAACTGACATATCATCCCACATTTTCCTTTTGGCGCCCCCATGACCATACCTCATTACGGTGAAAATTTTAAGATGCCACGACCGTCTAAATTAAAACATTAATCGTGTTAGATAATAGATACGGTATGATTTATATATTTCTTACTCAATACTCTCCATCACGTGTGAACTAAATTAGTTTTGAAGGCTCATCGCGTGAAATTAATTAAATGAGGAGCAAACGTGCTCTAATATTATATGAAATTTTCATTTAGCTTATAAGCAATTAATAAATATATAAATCATATCTAATAAGGTTAATTTTTTAAATTAGACAGTCATGACATCTTAAATTTCTCACATGGTATCAGAGTTAGGCCCAATCCCTATGCTAACGTGCTAATTATATGACACTTTGCATCTACGCACTCATGCTATGCATCTCTTTACGTGCCACTGCACTTGCTAGCGTGTTGACTTCATCCCGGCTTTGAATTTACGCTACGTATGAGAATGAGAGCGGGTGTCCAGGATCCTAAAATCTCACATTGAAATATTACCGATGAATTTATAACGAGACTTGGGTTTCGCATCGTATCAACTTGAACTTTAAAGATACATACAGACCTAATCTCTTATAGGCTCATTGAAAATTTAAGAATTATATCCTTTAATATTAGAGCACCACAATAATAGTCATTATTCGATACATATATATTCCCACTTCACAGGGAATTTGTTAATTTCAACGAGAGTGTTCTATAATAGTTTTCTGGACAATTTCCTTATTTCTCTTAATCAATCATCCCTTAGAAATCCTATGCTTAATGTACACATAAATTTTGTTAATTACCCAATAATGAATTTAAAATTTACAAAGTGTCCTCCAATCAATGTTTTCCTTTGAACATCCAACATCTTGCTCAATGAAATATATTCATTCAATTGAATATCTCTATATATTCTCATGAAAAAAAAAGTATGTATTTTCTATGAATATCTCTATATATTCATAAAATATCTATTAGAAATATTACGAAGTCATCATTTCATCATATTTTTAAGAAGTAATTCATAAATGACCGAAAGGTCTATAGTGTACGCACAAGACTAGTTTTAATTTTTATTATTACTTTTTTTTTGGTCAGAAGACTAGAATTTAGCATTAGACTTGACCGTTCAAAACCGATATAGCACAGATCCTAATATGAAACGTATCTCTTCTTTGAATTGTCCATCGAAGCAATCAGTCGACTGAAAATTCCTTCGTCAGAGATCAAAAACCAAGGAAGAGAAACACACAAAGTGCTGACTGGTAATGTCAAAAGACGGTGTCGTTTGCACTTTACCTCCACTTGTAAAAAAGTCTACGCGGGTCCCCCACATTGAAGCTTGAACAAAGTAGGCTACGTCCGAAGACAAAACTCATGAGAGAGAGGAACGAGAGCAGTATAATTCACATAATCTGGTCTGCTAACCTAAAAAATACAGGATTAATTCTAGTGATGAAAATTTTCATATTGCTTAATTAGGTCTTATGTTTTCTTATAATAAAATTTATGGGTCTCTTTTATAATCGAAAGAAAAAAACTCATGAAAGTCGTATAAGCAAGCTTGATGATTGATAACCCATATTTGATAAATACATAAATTTCTTGCATCGTATTCAAGTAACTTTTCTTACTTGTATATAAGAATAAGCAGCTAGGAGTGAGTAGTTGAGAGTATAATAAGGAAGAAAAAGAAATGCAATTATTGTTGTTCCAATTTATTCATATATATATATATATATAGTGTATGATATTTGCTTTCGCAATCCTGAGACTCTTTCTTTTTCACTTTTCATTTGTGTATATTTATATACAAGATACAGATATACATATGGAGTAAAAATATTCAGATGATACAAGCGACATTCAAAATGATTGGGTATATAATGTCTATCGTTACTCGTTAGTCAACTAGCGATCGGAGAAATAAAAAAACTTTAATAATTTGCATCTTTCAAGCATAAATCGGCAATCAATTCTCTTAAATTAAATAATATATCTAATTATTTTTCATGCGTGGAAATGTCGATATTGATCAGGTTAACTATGAACCACAAAAGATTATAATTATTATAACAAAATGATTAAAAAAACTCTAGGCTTTACAATATCTTGATTTTATTTTTTATTTTTAGTCCCTAACTCGTTGATGTATCCTTTGATAATCGAGCAATATCACAATAAATTAAAAGAGTAGCTCGATACATATTTTCACACTTCTCACCAAATAATTTATTTAAATTAATCAATACAATTATTTTTTCGGTTATAATGAAGGCCCATGAACCAAATACAAAGAAAATCAATATCATTATTTTAACTTGTAGATTCACATAATAATCTATTAAAACTGAACATGATAAGTTTTTCATCTAGAAAGATAATAATGTTAGTATATATACTTTCACAAAATTACTTTGCATACAATTATATCCATATATAACGTGTTAGAAGAAGGTATATTTAATTTATAAGTGCGTCGACCGTACAACTTCCTACTGTATATATATATATATATATAATGGCCTGCAGGCTGCAAGATAATGCCAACATCGTGATGAACATCGTATGATATATACTATACCATATGCTGATGGTCTGCACCGGGGATCAGTCTCTTTCGTTCATCATGCGATGACATTACGCGCGTATGGTCAAGTTAGCATTACCTAAGCATATTGTGACATGTCTTCTGAAGTACGACGCCCGAGTCTCAATACGTATTGTCGTCTACAACTTGACCATGGCAGAATGGATCGAGCAGAGATCCTAATCTAACACGAGCAGTCAGTCTCTGACGTGTTTGGCCTTTGGAAAAATCAATCAACTGCAAATCTCTTGGACAGAGAAACGTAGTAATAGTCGAACTCCGATTGGCCGAGCCGGAAAGAAACGGCGTCGTTTTATTAGATTTCCTTCAAGCGTCCACGGTCGTTAAGGGCCCCTTACGCTGAACCAGGCCTCAACCACGTCCAGATACATAGCTCGCGAAAAGTCGTAAAGTAGCCCCAAGAAGTCACACACGTGTGAACCCCACGCTCTTGACCGAGGAAAGCTCCTGGGCTCTAGCGCCGAGCATAGAGTCGTCGTCCACGTCACCGTTGAGCTCTCACCGCCACGTGGCATCCTGACGTACAACCGCCCCATGCCCATAGCCCTGAGGCAATAACTTTTACAGAGAGAGAGCCAACAAGAAGCAGCAGCTTCTCTCCGGTTCTCTGGATCACTTAAATTGATCTGAATCCGATGATCCCTTGACATTAACGAACATTGTTTCCTCGGAATCTGTCTGTCTGTCTGTCAGTTGTTTTTTTTTTCCCTCTGTTAAAATGCAAATGGAGATGACCCTTCTTTCTCTCTGGTTTCTGTTTTCCCGGGAATAGTGTTTTTCAAGTGCTTCGACCGGGGAAAATAGTTGTCTTTGCAACAGAACAGAAAAGGGGCTTCTTTCCAACGCTTTCACTGATGAACGTAGACGGGTAAACGGGCCCCGTCCATCACATCACGTTGAATTTAACCCCACATCTCCCTTAAGGACCACCGTCGACTGTGGGGACCGACACCGAAGGTGGGATTCAACGGCGGCACTCTTATTTTTCTGCTACTTAAATATGTCTTTTTAGCACTTTCCTTCCAATTGTCTACGATCAAAGGTTTCACCTTTTCGCTGTGCAGAGACAGAATCGTGAGGAAAAGGAAGAGACTTTTGTGGTGGGGCTGTTGGTTCGTAATCTTAGCCTCTCCACTATCGATGGTTTCTATGAGAAGCATATGAACAAGTGAGAAGGTACACTTTATTCTCTAGAAACTCATGCGAATGAATCAATTTAAAAGCTTCCTTTTTTTAAAAAAAAATCTTTTTCCCTTTCATTATTCTTGATCTTATGCTCGATGTTCGTTTGTAGAACCCTTGAATTATTGAGTTTGAGCTGAAATAAGGTAGACCCTGTCACAAAAGTGGAAGGTTTGGATGTCTCTTGTGATCATGTTTTTTTAATGGCTGATTATTTTAGTTCGTCTTTATATTTGGTTTATTTTTTTCCCATCTTGGCTTTCGGGATGCCCAAAAGGGGAAACGGCAAAAAAAAAGTGTTTCTTTGTTCTTCTGTGTTGGGCAAAAAGAGTTGTTTAGTGTCTTCTTGGCATTATTTCATTTAATATTGTGTTGGTGGTATTTGTTACCGAATGCTGATCTGTTGCATTACATCACATTGCATTAAGTGGCGAAACAGTAAGTTCTTAGCTTTGTTGTCACGACGACCGGAGATTCATCCTTTTCCTTCAATAATATGTACACAGAAATCGATCCGAAGGGATCCTTTTGCACCAGATTGCATTTGATGCGAAATCGGATCAGCAGAACTCGGTCCATTGTCCAATGATATACAGTAAATTGTCAAGAAAACTTGCAGAGGAACTTAATAGGGATAAAATTGGGACAAGCAAGTTTAGTGGACTCTGGGGACAGGTGGATGGTGAGAAGTGTTTGCCTTGGAAAGTAGAAGATAGCTTTCAAGGAGTGAGTGATCAGTTTTTATTCCTTTCAAGTTGAATCAGTCTTTTGATCTCGAACTCGTCACTCGGATGAAAGGCTAATGGTGGTCCAATAACGACAGTGTCAAAATCCGGATTTAAGCCTCTGCAGTAAGTTAAGAAATTTCTCCCACGGTTTATATAGATGGATGGAAGTCTGCATCACATGCTTGTTTGTTTTCACTGAAGCAAAACGTTCAAAGGACTTTCGACACAGTATGAATATCAGAAAAAGGTGTCCTTTTCAGTTAATCGAATAGCATTCTCTGAAATTTCTTCCCATTATAAGAGTAAGCAACGGGTCAAAAGCGATGGGATAGGACTAGGTCATGGTTGCATTATACGATTCGACCTCTCTGGCTGCCTAGAATGCTTTCGAGGTCGAAACCTCACTCTTATGGTGAGTTGGATGATCCAAAGGTCGGTTGGTCAATGATATAAAAAATTGATTTCTTCATCAAATGAATTGAGACATTTAATAGATCCAGATTCATGTGAGTTTTTAATTAGTGGTGAATAGTATTCCTATGACTGTCTCTCTTTCTCTTTGCTAGAGAAGTTTGACCCGAAGTTCTTATTTAAGCATAACATCTGCATGCTACCTCTTGCCCGTTGGAGCTTATTTCTTTTTATTTTAAAGCCTCTTCTCATCCTTCTGCAGGAAAGCAGTCGGTAACGTTTTCCTTTTGCATGCATGTTTTCTCGAGTTCAAACTGCTTTCCTTTGAAGTGCAACAAAGGAAATTTGATTAACAATAAATTGGCAATATATTTATTTTCGAAAGCAGTCATGTTTTAGTTGCATCTGGCAGCGTGTGTTTATCAGCTTTTGCTTGAGAACTTCATAGCTGATTTATTTTCGCTCATGTTTTCATGGAAAACCAAAATGCAGTTGAATTTATCGTCCCATGGCCATGGTGGGTCATTCGAGTGACGAGGAGAAGGACTCAAAACAGGCAGAGATTAAGAGCCAGGCGTCATCCCAATATTCAGCACAGAATGAGTGGCAAGTTCACAAGGTTGGGGTTCCTCCAAGGCAGCACCTGTTCAAGGAATTCGCCTCAACCGTAAAAGAGACATTCTTCGCAGATGATCCTCTGCGTCCCTTTAGGGATCAGCCCGGGTCTCGCAAGTTTGTCCTGGGTGTTCAGGCCATCTTCCCAATCTTTGAGTGGGGGAGAAGTTACAGTCTCAGTAAATTCAAAGGAGATCTCATTGCGGGTCTCACCATTGCTAGTCTCTGCATTCCCCAGGTAGGAAAAAGTCCTTGATAACTCCAAATAGCATTTGGAACATCTTGTATTTTAGATCCGACATCTTCAAATAGCCGTCAACAAAAAGATCAATCTTTCTGATATGATCAAGTGAAAATGTTTGTCTCTGTCTTTGCTTCACTTCTGTCCAAGCTTTTCATTTTCTTTGTCCAACCACTTCCTTTCTCCATCTAATGAACTTTAACCCGAACAAACAGGATATTGGGTATGCAAAGCTCGCAAACTTGGATCCGCAGTATGGACTTTGTAAGCGGAATGTTAACCCAAAAATCTTGATCACCTTGGATTTTATCCAACCTCATATTAGATGTGCTGAACTCTTATTTTCTCCATCCAGACTCTAGTTTCGTTCCACCCTTAATCTATGCATTCATGGGAAGTTCGAGAGATATTGCCATTGGGCCAGTTGCAGTTGTCTCTCTATTGCTAGGGAGGTTGATTCAGAACGAAATTGACCCCACGACAAATCCACATGATTACCGAAGGCTTGCCTTCACCGCAACTTTCTTCGCCGGGGTAACTCAGGCCACTCTCGGTTTCTTCAGGTGAAAAACTAAGATTATCGTACCATGCTCTTGTGATCTCACCCAAAGCTTCAGTAGATAGAGTCACTGTGACTTTTAATAACGGTTCTCTTTTTTGCATTAATTTTAGGCTGGGCTTCCTGATAGATTTCCTGTCCCATGCTGCTGTTGTCGGATTCATGGCTGGTGCTGCCATTACGATTGCTCTACAACAGCTTAAGGGCTTTCTTGGCATAACGAAGTTCACTAAGAAATCAGATATTGTTTCAGTGATGCGCTCCGTCTTTCAATCAGCTCATCACGGAGTATGTTCTTATCTCTCCCACACAAACTAACCATGATATTAATTAGCTAGGTTCGATCAACTGAACTAACTCCATCGTAACCTTTCTTTTGCCAGTGGAACTGGCAAACCATTGTTATAGGAGCATCATTCTTGGGGTTCCTTTTGGTTGCAAAGTACATCGTAAGATACTTGGACTCTGGTTTATAGCTTTTTCCTCTTGTACAGGGTTGACGAGTAATCTCTGAATCCGGTTTAATGTTTTGTGCGACGAATCAGGGGAAGAAGAACAAGAAATTCTTCTGGGTGCCTGCAATCGCCCCGTTGACATCAGTTATCCTGTCCACTTTCTTTGTGTACATAACCCATGCCGAAAAGGAAGGCGTCCAAATAGTAAGACCAAATCTTACGTGATGAAATACATGATTGCATTCATTGTGTTGGGTGGACTAATCTTTGCAACTAAAAATCTGCAGGTGAATCATATCAAGAAAGGAATTAATCCCCCATCTGTAAATGAAATATACTTCACTGGTGACTATCTCCTGAAAGGTGTTAAGATCGGAATCGTGGCTGGGATGATTGCACTGACGGTGGGGCAACCTCTCTTTGCTTCTATCTTCACTAGTTGTAACACTTTCCTAAGCATCTGCCTAATTCCCCCGCCCCCCCAAATACTAAATGACTTGAACAGGAAGCTATTGCAATTGGAAGGACTTTTGCTGCAATGAAGGATTATCAACTTGACGGGAACAAAGAGATGGTGGCTATGGGAGTGATGAACATCGTTGGCTCCATGACTTCTTGCTATGTGGCCACAGGTGATGATTTGCGTAAAAAAGACGATATCTATATCTTCTATGCACTTTAGATGAAATAGAATCTCATGTCAATCTCCATCAGGTCCTCTCCATGGAGAAAAGTATTACGTACTATAGGTATTGTAAGTGTTGATAAAATATTTTACGTGCATTTCTTACAGGTTCGTTCTCCCGATCTGCGGTTAACTACATGGCAGGCTGCAAAACTGCGGTGTCAAACATTGTGATGTCATGCGTTGTGTTCTTGACCTTGGAATTCATTACGCCCCTCTTCAAGTATACTCCTAATGCAATTCTTGCGGCGATTATTATATCTGCTGTGATCGGCCTGATTGACTTTGAGGCGGCCATCCTCATTTGGAAGATCGATAAGTTCGATTTTATTGCCTGCATGGGAGCCTTCTTTGGTGTAATCTTTGTTTCTGTGGAGATCGGGCTTCTGATTGCGGTAAGGATCCTCGATGTTTGGAGGGCCTCACTTTCAGTCTTTCGTCCTAATGGGAAGCGTGCTTATAAACCTTTCTTCTGTCTCACAACAGGTCACGATATCCTTCGCTAAGATCCTTCTGCAAGTCACAAGGCCAAGGACAGCAATCCTCGGGAAGCTTCCTAGGACAGCAGTTTACCGAAACATTTTACAATATCCAGAAGCAACTAAGGTCCCAGGGATTTTGATCGTCAGGGTCGACTCGGCAATCTACTTTTCCAACTCGAATTACATTAAAGAAAGGTGCATCCGCTGTTTCACCATGTCGAATTTCCATGGATCATAGGTCCAAGATTTCAGGCACTCAAAATCAATTGTTTCACTTGCAGGATATTGAGGTGGTTGACGGATGAGGAAGAACAATTAAAAGCAGCATATATGCCGAGATTACAATATCTAATAGTCGAGATGTCACGTAAGTAAATTTTTCTTATCGTTTTCACCGGACTTGTTCATTTCCATTTTCGCATGTCCCAACACCTTGATATCTTGGTCATTTACACTTTGTAACGATGAAATGTATTCTGCAGCTGTTACTGATATCGACACGAGTGGTATCCACGCATTTGAAGAGTTATACCGAAGCCTCCAAAAGAGAGATGTGCAGGTAACGAAATACTTTTTCCCGAGCAGTTATCTCACGTCATGTGCCTAGCTACTTTAATCTGGAAACACAAAGGACAGAGATATGCAACTTACCGGAATTCTCTCTCTCGTCGTTGCACAGCTTGTTCTGGCGAATCCAGGTCCAGTGGTGATCGACAAGCTGCACGCATCCAATTTCGCGAATCTGATTGGGGAGGGCAAGATATTCCTCACCGTCTCGGACGCCGTTTCTTCTTGCTCCCCGAAATTGGTGGAGGAAGCCTGAGAAGCAAAATAGGAAACGAATTTGTGCACGATAGAATAAGATTTAAAAGGAGCGGCTATCTGTACATTACTCAAAGCTCAACTCCAGCTGAGGGGCTAAAGGAAACCTGTCCTACTCAAAGCTCAACTTTAGAGTCCACGAAATCCCCACTTGATGTAACTTCAATTCAGGCCTGTGAATGAGCAATCAATTATCTTCCAAATCCGACTCGATGTTCGAATTTTTCATTGAGCGAAACAAAATTTCTTCTGCTTAATCGCATTACCTTACTGAAAAACGGAAATCTGGAAAATCTATCTCTAAAAACCAATCAAGTTGAGCTGAGGACTAACCCGGTTCAGACGCCCGAGGCTCTAAAGGACGAGAATGTCGGTTCGCTGCTAATCAAGCTGGCAAACATAAACCCGCTTCCCAGAGTAGAAATTCCTTGCTGTGGATGCTTAAACCTCTGGATAGGGAGGCCTAAGAGGCTCAGATATATGAGCAAATCTTCTACATGTGATGATATGGTATGACCTGCAAACGACGTCCCTCAAGTATTTTTATTCCCACTATCTCTCATGCGGGTCCATGGACTGCAAATTACACTCGTATTTGAATGCGCTGCGATCAACAAAACCAATCATATCATCGAAAATTGCGTAAAAATCTATAAAGCTATGCGGGAATTCGCAATATCCTAACATATTATAGTAGTGGTTTCATCGTCGACATCTTTTGGATCACTTTTGACATTTTGCTGTCTTTCTAGCTTTTGAGCGAACATTGTCCTCCAAGGTGACCAGATTCATTCATATCATGTCCCCATTGGGAAGGAAGTGCGACGCACCTCTTCTTATCAAGTAGCATCGTATCCATTTGCAGTTCAGGAATGTATCCATGGAGCTAATAAATGAGTCTAGATTCATTGAGTTTGAGCCCGGCCTCCGGAGGCCGAACTTCTGACCACATTATGCCATGCTTAGCTCAATAATTTCCCTCCAGTGAGTTTAGAATGCAAATATTCTAACGACTGCACCAATAATTTACGGGGCCACTCTGCTCCATTTCAGTCGATGAACTCAATGATTCCGAACCCAATCACAAAGCTGGGAATCGTACGTACTTTGCGACCGGAAGCTCAGGCCACAGGAACTTCGGCTTAACGAAATTTATTGATTATTGATGAAATAATTACAAATAGTTTTCACGAAGAACATGTAAACTATCGACTGGTATTGAACTAACAGACGAACAAAAGCCTCTGCTCATTGGTAACCGGTCCTCCATCTATACTCTCCAGAAATCCTACGACCCTATAAATTAATATCGACTATATTAAAGAAAGAATCTACAGCTCGGGGAGACGATCTTAACCTCGTTTTTCCATGATGGTATTTTGCTTAGCATCAACCATCGATCTATCATGCACTAATATGCACAGCCGAATGCATTCAATTAAGCACCTTCAGGAGTTCATTGATCAAATTCGCTCGACTCGATGGATCCACCTGCATTCAGTTGACAAAGTCAGTTGTAGGATCACACAAGCACTTCGATTATTCGGTAGATGAACTGCTATGACAGAAACTTCCAACAGAAGAATAACAGAATTGCTAATGAAGCAAAGATATGGCATGATTTACCTTGCTTAGAAGGGCAGCAAGACCTTGTGGCAGAGCTTGCAGATCCAACGTTGAGTCACCGATTCTCGTCAACTGCAGCAAAACCTTCTGGGCTCGCAATTCCTTGAGCTGCTCTTCATAATTCCTGGGGTCATCCTTCCACGAAAAGAAAGCCTCATCGTCCACCCAAGCATCTCCTTCTGCCTTCCCTTTTGCATGGTCTGAACTTAAGAACCAGTTCTTTATCATGTCAATCGCTGAACTATGAGATAGCCGATCGCCTGCAGCTTCTCTGACAGTCCTCACAAGCAAAGCCTCAGAAATTCTTCGATAAAGTCTCTTATAGAAGAAATAGCGTGATTTCTTCCAATCGATGACTTCCCTTATCACCCCCTTCGCGGCCATCCTAAGTGAAGTATCATGGAGTTCCGCGAATTTTGTGGCTATTTGGGTGTAAACAGGCAGAAGGGTCCTCTCTCGAGCCTTAATTTTCTGTTGCAACTCCTCGACCATTGCTCTACAACCGGCGGATCTTGATTCTTCGAGCTTTGTCCTCAGATCGATTAGCTCCCTATCAAGCCTTCCCATGCATTCCAACAGCTCCCTTGTCTTGAACTTGATCTCGATCATGCCCTCAGGCTCGAGCACATTGCCCTTAGCCGTCCGGTCAGCATACATCTCAATGTGGTCAGAGTTGATTCGACTGTCAACAACCACCCAGGCCCCACCACGGAGCTCTCCCATCATTGGGATGTAAATAAACACGGGTTGCTTATAGGTCCGGAGATTTTCCACTATTGTGGATCCAGCTTGAAGTATCCCCTCGAACAGGTCCCTCTGCCCACCTGAGAAGCCCCGCCAGTTGGCAAGGATGAACAGTGGCAACTCTTCTCGGTTAAAATCGAGCAGTGCCTGGGCTGTCTTGGTGGCAGAATCAGGGAACCAAACTTGACCTGCCTGTGGGACCACCCGCTCGTGGGAATCCAGCTGACCCGGGTCAGCAGGAATCACTTGCATCACTGTCTGGGTCTCAACTGCCACTATTCCCACAGGAATACCCCCGAGCTTGGCCCTGCCCGTTACAACCGTCCTGGCCCAGCCCTTCAAGGTTTCAACAAAGCTATCCTTGTCAAAAATTCCTCCTGCCCACTTCCCCGTGCTATCCAAAGAACCGCAAATGGCAGCCCGAGGATCGCATGAATTCTCTGCAACATACTCCACGGGCCTCTCTGGAGGATCCAACGAACTGGACATGGGAAGTGGGCCTCCCACATGGGGAGGAACGTAGCTCAGCCAATTCAAGATCGCCGAGACCCCTTCAAGATCGTCCGAGACTGTGAGATGGACCACACCATTAGTGGCCATGATCTTGGGCCCACCAAGCTGCATGTGGGAGCTGTACACCTCACGGCCCAGAAGTTTGTTCAGTGCAGAGAAGCCAGTCAAGATAATGGGCTGATCGAGCCTCTGAATGCACCTCATCCCAAGCCGAGCAAGGTAAGCCCCAATTCCTACAGTCCTTCCCGTCACGTATGTTAAGGTAAAAGTCTCCTTGTATGCTTTCGAGTAGGCACTGGCAATTGCCCCACTTCCACTTAAATTCTCAACTCCAAGACCATCCTCCTTCCCTACAACAGTATCAATAACCCACCGAACTTCCCCATCTGGCATTTTCAACTCATGGGCAAGCACTGATGTTGAAATCTCAGAGAAATCCTCAGGGGTCAAGTACACATACTGGAATCCACGCTCAGGGTTCGACTCATCCGACCATCCAATCCTGAACCGGGCTTTGACTTCCTCGGCGACCCCCAACCGCGCCCCTGAGTTTGCAGCCAAGTATATCAGGGGTAATTTCTCGGCACATGCAAGCTCCGTCACTGCATGGAAGAAGGCGTCCTCTCTGGGACCAAATGAACCCGCCTTGAAGGTGACGTCATTTGCAACGATGTATACTCTCCTCCCAGAAGGGAATTCAGGAGTGTACATCTCCATGAGCCAAGCCACCATGCCCACATCATTGTTCCCGGGTTCACGGACCACAGGGACGAGAGGAGTGCCCCAGGTCCCACTTCTGTCAGCAAACTTTAGCTCGGTCACTCTTACAAGATTTTTTTCCTTGGGCTTTTTGCTGTAGCCTGGAACCTGGGATGCCCATACCTGCTCCAGGGATGTGTGGAATGCCTGCAAGCACAAATATATCCACATTAATAAATTCAAGTACGGAGCAAATCCAACATCCTCCTCCTGTTTTCTTTAGAAGGCAGAGGCTTCTCCTCAAAACATAGACTATATTTCATCTTCTAAGAAATTAAAACAAAAACAGATATCTGGAAGTATTTTCTAAAACCCAGTGGACATTTATGCTGAATATGCAAGGGTCAAATTAGGTACTCACAAGAGGGAAGTCGTAGCAGTAAGTGGTTCCATTTGCTCTGGCAGAGAGACGTTTCCTTTCAAGAGCTCTCAGAGGTTTATACTGTGCATTAACCAGCACACCATGCAAAGGGCCCTGGGAAGATATGGAATGATACATCACTCCGTGTTTGCCAGTATCCTCTAACTCACGGTAGATCTGTATTTCATCAGTAGCTCATGATCAGATAATGAAGAAAATTTATATATCCTAAACTTTTGTCATGAATTAATGTTGAAATAAGACAAACTTACATGGGTTGTGCATGTATGTCCTGTCACATTTGTGACCACGAATCTCCACGCACCGTTTGCAGGCCCCGAAGATGCGATCCAGAGCTTCACTTCCCACTCACAAACACCTAACCTATACATTCCCACTCCAACGGATGCATGAATTTCATGCGCCAATTCATCCAATATAACTTCAACCGCAGACTCTTCTTTCTCTGCATCCACCTCAATTCTCCTGAAAATATTCTCCACATAAGACACATGGCAATGAAACCATAACAATAGAAAAAGCAAAATATGATGAGGAAAAGAGCCATTTACTTGATGAAAGGCATGAGATCACCAAGTTGTTGCTCCTGCACAACATAGAGGTACATGTGGGCGTAGTCATATTTCCCTTTCGCATTATGGGCATTGAGTTCCAGCTCTTCCAGTGCCACCAGTAATGATCTCAGAATGCTCCTGGAAGTGTATGACATGTTCTCAGAGCCCACAG
Organism: Punica granatum; assembly: GCF_007655135.1. NCBI lineage: Eukaryota > Viridiplantae > Streptophyta > Magnoliopsida > Myrtales > Lythraceae > Punica > Punica granatum. The sequence continues at coordinate 2,709,352 of NC_045130.1, forward strand.
GTACCATGTCCATGCCCTGATAAGTAGTGAAATTGCTGCTCGCTGCAGGCTGCCTCACGAGTGTCCTGAGGAACATCCTCTGGATGGGCAGGGGCTTGTCTGAAACTGTGTAGAGATGCCACTGGCGGTCTCTAGAGGGAGTGTAGCGGATATTCTCATAACCCTTGAGCTTGTCCTGTATTGTATGATATTAGGTGAACTTGTTAAAAAATAATAATAATAAAGGCAAGCTTATTCATAAAAATCTAAAAATAACTAAGCTAACGAACCAATTCGAGGTAAATTGATAGAGGTGGCTCCAAATGCCGTAACAGTGCATCTTCCTCAAAGTAGGATTTTTCTGCTGCCCAGTGAAATGAGTGCCTCATTGGTGCCCGGCCTTCGTCCCTCTGTATGATGCAGCTGATTACTCCAACACCAGAGCTTCGGAGACTCGCGCTTAGCTCCCGCTCTTTAAGAATCTTTGCTAACTTGTTAATTCTTTCTTGCGCCTGATCCTCATCACCACTGCAAATCAAATGCAGATGACAGATAAATATTACAGTCGACATTAACATAAAATTAAAATAAAATGATAAATTAATTCAAAACTAAAAATAAAGGACACCAATGGGTAAATTTGCTGTCAGGATAGTATGAAACATTAGGAAAACAAACATACATTAAAAAAATATTACTTGCTAACTTTGCTGATCTTATGGTCTGTTTGGCCCAGGGAAGCAAAGAAAGCTTCTCTAGTTTTCCATTTTCTTTTCCATAAATGAGGAATAAGGAAAACACATGTTCTATATCCTTTAAAAGACATGTTTTACCTTAAATCTTATGGAAGGTAATAAATATAACATGTATTTGTCCTTATTCTCTATTTTTTTCAAAAGAAAAAATTAGGAGCACTTTTCCACTTTCTTTCTCTCTTTAAAGAAAAAGAAGAGAATGATAAACCTGATTGGGTTGCCTCTTACAACAAGGATGCCATTATAGAGTGTCTTATGGTGAAATCTGATACCCCTTTTTTCCTAATTTTATTCGTCTTTTTTTTAATGAGAAAACTAAATTGCTAGACTAAATAGAAAATAAAATAAAATAAAAAGTGTTTGGTACCTGTCTTGAAGAAGACTCATCTGATTGTTGATCCCCACCAATGCGATGTGCATCATGTTACCATAGCTCTTTGGTTCAGCACAGCCATTGGGGATGGCCTCGATAAGGTTATGAGTCGTCTCCCTCAATGCAGCACTAATGATTGCAGGCAATAATTGGAGGGATTTTATGATGACCATGGCACCCCATCTCCTCTCACTGTGCTTCTCAACCAATTGCTTATCAGGTAAATAATCTTCGCCACCATTTTTCCTCTCAATATGCTCTTCCAAGAACTCCCATGAGGCTATGAGACCTGACCGGTGCCACTGCATCCTGACACTACCCTTCACAAGGTAGGGCTGGTATATAGAAGGGAAAATGAATAGATGAGGAAACGTCAATCACCATAAAATAATACTAAACAAGGCGAAACCTGAGAAGACAGATTCAATAAGATTCTATTCTTGCATAAAAGCACCTCTTTCTTAAGAATCAAAAGATAAATTTAAAAAAATGAAAAATCTATTTCACTTTACCAAAGGCCAAGCAGGATTTTCATTACCAAAGACAACCAAACTCAGCTAAAAATAAGAACAAAAGCAGAAATTGCAATCTAGGGGGTACCTGGTACAGCCTTCGAACATAACTCTCCACAACCCGCCTCTGAAGAGTATGATCGCTGTGGTCAAAAAGACCAACAAGAGCATCCTCCACTGCCAATGGAGCACTTACCAAATCTTCTATCCTCTCGTTAATGGCGCTTTTCCTCTTTGGGGTGTCCATGTTCTCACCATCCTCAGTAAACATCTCTAGTTCTGAAAGACTTCTGGCAATATTGGACCGAAGTTCACTCAACTTGGTCTGCTCCAGCAGCTGACTTGCCTTCAAGGCTAACTGAGAATATAATTAATAACATGTGTCAGTGAATGTTCTGGAAAGATATTACCCTTACTGAAAATACAGTCCCAATCAAGAGTAAATTAAGATTGCTAACCTCAGAATAGTTTGTGTGGTTTAAAGTGGAGAAACGGATTAATTTCTTTCTGTAAGCAGCAGGGTTAGGGTAAACAAGTTGTTCCATGAGTCGCAATATCAGCTTATTTTTACTTTTAACGCCCTGCGAAGCACAATTGATATATTTCAGTTGATCTGTGTTTATTGCAAAAAATTCCAACTGATTTACAAATTTGAAAGAAAATACTTTAGGAATTACCTGATGAGAGAGCACTATATCAACAACTTTCAACAGATCCTTCTTATACTGAAGCCGAAGACGTTCAATCACGTCAGCCTGGAAAACAGAGGTGGCCACCAGTTTAACATAATGCAACATGAGATTGTTTTTCTTCCTTTGGTCAATTACATATGGACAGGTAAAAAACGACTGACCTGGATGTTGTCACTAAATAACTCTTCGACCGAGAGATATTCTTCGAATAAGGACTGAACAATAACACGGGCGTGACTTTCTCTTCCACCCTCGTAAGACTTCACGAGGCTCATCAATGGCTCTACAAGCCTTTCCTGGGATCCCTTCTCTTTCTCAGAACAAGTGGACAGATGAGCCTGATCCAATGATCATATGGAGATAATTCAATTTGATATCTTCAAAATGAAAGTCCGCAAAAATTTTAATATCAGCAAGAATCTCACTTCGAGAATGCCCCGGAGCGATTTTGCTGGGAAGTCAACATTGTGAGAGCCAGAAATGCTTTCGAATTCTTTGTACCTTGATTCCAACTGATATGATAATCAAGAGGTAGCAATTAGCTCAAGATGCAACTGATAAAATGACAAGATTTGCTGAATCCACATAGTCTGGAGAAACTTTTACCTCGTTTCTGAGTTCCTTTGGAAGACGATTTGCGAGAACGGACAGGCACTCTTGCCATTGAAGGTATGGGAGCTCTGGACTATCAAGACAAGCAAGCAAGTTTTGGACAACCTGATGCAACAACTCATCAATGAGATAGAAGCAAAGATTGAACAATTCCACAACAAACAGGAAAAATCAAAATATAAAGATTCGAATAGCGAGAAACTTACTTCATCAATGTTATGTTCGTAACCAGCAAGAATCATTCGTGCTGCATTTAAGCTCGCTGCACATCTCTGATGAACCTTCCCAGAAACAGCAGTAGGTGGGCCCAGGACCGGAAAACTGCCATGGAAAGGCTCGGCTTTTCTAACGGCTGAAGGATCATCCAGGTCCAGCCTTGCTATGAGCTCACCAGCCTAGAGGTTATTATTTATTATTATCAATTCAATGGGAGACAAGCTATTAAGCACTACTGCCTACCCAAAAGTTGGCATTAATAAATGGATATATGCCTGTGAAATAAAAATGACTCAATGAAGCAGTATTTGTAGTTTCCTCTGATAAAATGAGAGAGGAGATAGAGCACGGAATGGGTAGAATTCAGTGGTAAATGTGCAATGAGAGAATATTTGCTACACATGTATATAACAACTGTATCATTTACATTTGACCAACCAAGAGGAACACGTGCTATTATGTTGGCTACAGTATCAGGAAAGGTATTGTTTAGAATACCAACTGCCACCCTGAACCCACATAAAGTACCTCAAATTATTATGTATAAAACCCATCCCATATTTTTATCATTACCACGAGCTAAGAACACTGTTTGAAGTAGGTATATAATTATACCTGCATGGCTTGGCCTTCAGACATCTCAAATTTAACAACCCCAGAAGCAGGTGAGAGAAGAGGCATACACATCTTCATGACCTCAACCTCAGCGTAAGGTGTGTCAGCATCTATATGGCTACCATCAGAGACCAGATACCTTAGGAGCTTGCATGGTGTCTCCGCCATCAACTTTGATGGATCGTGATCATTCTGAAACAATAATAGGAAATTAATTTAACCGATAGCAACCTCCCTGAATAGGAAATAAGAGAAAGGGAAGACTTCAGTGAAACCTGGAGCAAACAAGTCCTTCCATCGATGAGGAGACGAGTTCCAGCTGCCTCTTCTTCAGCATATATAACATGACTGTTTCCATCCAACTGATTTACATAGTAGAGGATAGATGTCATTTTATCAAAATCAGAGAACGAAAGGAATTTTCACAAAAGTGATTAAATTTCAGTATAGTAGATAAGCTTCAAATCATACAATTAACTGGGGTCAAGATATATGCAAGCCACAGCTATTTGGAAAATATGTGAAATTTCCACCACAGTATGGCAGAAAGAAATGGTTCGTTTATGTTCCCCAGATCCACATGCTACAATCGAGAAGGAGAAACTATGAACATGATGGAATCAAATACAGCATCAAGAATAGTTTCAAATAATATCCTTGCCTGCATTAGTAGACCGCCATCACGTAAAGTGTGGATCTCTGCCTCAATCTCAGACTCGTTCATCTTCAATCTGTAGCTTCCCGGACCACCTCTAACCCTGTCAATCTATTTATACATTTGCGATAGTTCAGTGACAACAATTTTGACAAGCTCAAACAAAAAAGCATCAGGGAAAAAAAAAATTTCGAGTATGACAATAACTAGGAGAAGCATACCGTGTATTTGCTTCCTTCTATGTTCAAAGACACTTGAGAGTTGACAAGCGATATATGCTGAGATTATGAGAGAATAACATTAAGATAACATTTAAACAAAAAAAAAGGGGGGATAGTAAAGTTTTTTCTTATGAGGTAATTACCTTGGGAGGTATTTGCCCCTTCTCAAGGTAACCCACATAATCTGAAACAACAGCAGCGCTGCTGGCAGTTGCTTTCTGTGGTAAACGAGACACACAATAAGTAAACCGTGAATCAACTGGCAGAGACCCTTTAGAAATGACGGCTTAATAAAATAGTAGATAATAAAACACCTGTACTTACATATAATGCCCCTCCAACAACAGAGAGATACCAAGGTGGCCTTTCAGCTCTGACCCGCATAGCAATCCTGCTGTCCAACCACCCCGTGTGTATCTTGTTCTCCCTATACTCGAAAGCCTGCCAACAATTGGTTGCTTAAGAATAACTTCTCCGCTATCAATTTCAAGAATTGAGTGGAAACTGATAAAAAAACATACATGCAGAAGATCAATCGTGTAGTCGACATTTGTACGGATCTCACCGCGAATCTGAATTTCTTTCAATCCGAGAACCATGTTTGCGATAGCTAGAGCTCTGGACTCTCCAAAGGCAAAAACATGTCCTGCAACAAGATTATGAATTTTTTCAGCGGGTATGTAACCTTTAACAATCTAAAAGGAAGACAGTGAAAGCAGAATTTTCGAATGGCTTTTCTCTTATTTTCTGTCTTTTGACCCTAATAATTTCCCAGCCCAAAAGAAGTTTTATGTGTCATGTCAAAAATTGACCTTCCATTGACAAGTGAATTAACAAATGATCTTTGTTCTTCCATGCATAATAGAATATATCCCCAATTTTCTGCCCTTCAATATACTATAATAGCTCGCCTCCTGTACATATAGCGACTTAGTTTATCTAGATTTCAAATATCACGGCATTACTAAGAGAGTTGCACTATCAAATGCAAGTAGAACACTATTGAGAGCATTTCCTCTAAAAATTGAACTAGTTCAGAAATCTGCAGTGAACGATTTGAGTATCATTGTTATTCAAGAAAATTTCCAACATTATAAAGAGTATTCCCTGCAGAAGTAGGACCAAGAAGATACTTGCAAAGATCGACTTTGACCAAGACATAGTACTCACTGATATTCAAGAGAATTCCATGACCGACCAAGTAATCAATTTTCAAATACAGAGTTATTGTTAGCACTTACCAAATTGTGAGTCCGAGAATTCATGTATGCCTCCTCCAGACTGCAACCAAACATTTTGTCACTATAAAGATCCATATATACCAGTTGCAGCAGGATATGCAAATATTGCATCGAAATAATGTACCTTGACAGAAAAGTAAGCCCACACATTCGGCTTGCTTTTGAAACTTAATTCCTGCAAAAGCTCAGGTGTCATTTTCTTTGAGAATTTAAATCAATTCAATGACAAGATTTCTCGAAAGAGCAGTTTCCAACCTGTACTTTCCCACTAGTAGGCTTAAACCCATCATCTGGGTCCTCACTGGTGACACGGACAGCTACACAGTGACCCTTTGGCCTTGTTGACTCTGCCTTATCGAAATCAAAGGGAGTGGCAACTGGCGAAGTTTTCCTCCAAGAATCATACCCTCCACCATGCTCCATGCCATAAAACCGCCTTATCTCTGGGAGCAGAAGAAGTGAAAGATGAATTTTCAGACCAACAGTGATAAATATTTTAGTTTTGAAATTTAAAAGGAAAAACAAATAAATGCATTTTACGAAAATCGCACCTGGGATCTGCCATAGTGGAATTCCCATCCCTACTACAACTTGGGCAGCTGGTAGATTTATTTCAGCAATCCATTCGGTGACAGGATGCTCCACCTACATTGAATTATTCCCTTTGTTTTATAAGGTTGCGTTAAGTACATGAGAATTGGTAAAAGAAACTACTAAGCTAATTGCGCACCTGTAACCTAGGATTGAGCTCCAGAAAGTAGTATTCTCCAGTGTCCATACTGTACAGGTACTCGACAGTCGCTGCTCCAACATAATTTACACATTTCGCTAACCTTCGAGCTGCCTGCTCTAACTTCTTAACAGTTTCTAAAGGAGCAACAGTGATCGGACCTTCCTCGATAATCTACACAGAACACAAAAGATTGTGTCTCAGAAAGAATAACTTCACCCTTTAAATTGCGGCAAAAGAAATGCTTGCATTTGAATGAGCTGCCTCAGTCTTAAATTCAAGTTATCACCAAAAGAAAAACTTACCTTTTGGTGACGTCTTTGGACACTACAATCACGACTGTGCAGAGCAGCAACATTGCTGTACTGATCACAGAGCAGTTGGACCTCTAAATGCCGGCTCTACTTGCAGGAAAGAGATTCAGAGACAGAAATCAGACAACTGATCCTAGAAGTTAGGAGCTAATTACAACTGGAATGTGATGGACTTGGATAATGTTATTACTCGACCCCCGAACCTGGGAAGCAACTTTCATTATGAATATAGGCGAGCCAGGAACTTCACCCTGAACTTGCTTGAACAAGGCCCGAACTTCATCATCATTATGAACCTAAAATCAAATGACTACAACAATTAGCTCTCATTGTAATAATTCAAGCACGACATTTTTACAAACAAGACCGCTTCATATAACAATTTAACCGTTCAATTGTATCATGAATTTCATACACTCTTACATTTAAAGGCTATGGAAGATCAAAATATCAGCTATACCTTTCGTATACCCTTACCGCCACCCCCCCAAGATGCCTTGATCATTGCAGGGTAACCGACAACTTGACAACTTACTATTGCCTCCTCTGTAGTATATACGCAAGCTTCCCTGTATATCTCTTCGGGAATTGTCACCAAGCAACCGTCTGGAGAAATCTTTACCTGAAAGACGAAGAGGGCAACCATCATGAGTGTAATGGCCTAATATAAAGGGGAAAAGAAACCCTTCAAGAATAGGGTGTTGAGCACATAAGTGCATACTTACATGAGAACCACTCCACGGAAGAGTGGGCACTTCCGCCGTTTGAGCAATGAGAGACGAACCAATCTTATCTCCCAATGCTGCCATAGAAGTAGCAGGAGGTCCAAGAAATACAATCCCCTTTGCACTCAATGCATCGGGTAGCTCAGGGTTCTCCGATGCATGGCCCCAACCAGGCCACACGGCATCAACATGGGTACTCTCGGCCATCTAAAAAGAAATATTTAACACCGTCCATCTAAATTAGCAATTTTGGAGGCTTTCAACTTCAGTGATCAGATTGAAGAGGATTTGACATTATAGGTGAGCATAGCATGACTCGAACTGCCCCATTATTTCATCGATGGTTTTTGATATGCTACAGAGATTAGTTTGATAAATGACAAGTTACAAATTTACCAGGAACTCAGGGACAAAAAGGTTTCAATTTGATCTCTTGCTCACACACCCAGACCCATCAAATGAATTAGACCACATGCAATCAAATCAATCTTCAGTCTTGACAAGAATCTTAGATGGATATCGACCAATAGAGAGAGGGAAGTAATGTTCACCATACCTCTACAATGAGCTGCACATTGGCATAATTGTTATTGTTGGTCCCACCAGGAACTTCCACGAACTGATCAGCAATCCTAATATGCTCGGCATTGATTCTCATGTCCTCTGGAGTAGCCATAGCAACCAAGAGAATGGCCTTCTCGGTGCCGAACGTCTCATAAGCCCATGTCCTCACACTCCTTATGAACTTGACCGCAGCCATTCCATTGTTCGCTATCAAGATACTATGGATCGGTCTTTTGCCTCCAAGGGCTCTGCAGAACTCGTCCACTTCAGAGATGGTGGCAGGGCTCCGTATCGGCACCGCGCCATTTACATGCCCGTTCAAGTTCACGTGCCCGAGGCTGAGCTTTGTCGACTCCCTCTGGGCTTCCGACATCTGCATAGTGAAGGACAACCCCAGTATCGATTAGACAAGGCTTCCGACACCCAACATATGATCCCTCTGAAAGGTGACAGCAAGAGGCTTTTTAATTTCTAAAGAAACTAGCCAGTCGTGTCTTGTTTTGGGGATAACTAAAGTCCGAATTTTTAAATAAACTCTAAAGTGAAAGGATCAAACTTTAAATAATTTTTTTTCCCTAAAAAAAATAACTTCTTCAAGAACACAACCTAAAAGCAGCAGTTCCGCGGCCGGGCATGTTCATAGATTCTAACGAAAAGGCAACCACTGAAATTGAGCAAGGCCCAATAAGAAAAAGACCAATGGCAATAAGAGAATTCAGCTCCAAGGTTCCAGTAAAATGGGGGATCTTTTTCATCCTATGACAATTCGGGCTTCAAAATGGATTGGATGAGAACACTGAACACGGCAAGTCAATCAAGAGAGAATGATCTCCGGAATTCTGCAGCGTACCTTGGCAATTGAGAGACGGGAACTAAGTGGGGGCAACAATCAATCATTAACAATCAAGGGGCGCGAACAAATCAAGAGCCCAGAGCAGCAACGAAGCAGCCCAGATAGAGAGGGACAGAGACAGAGACAGAGACAGGGAGGAGGAGAAAATGTGATGTGTTCCGCAGAGGTAGAAGGAAGGAGGGAATGGGAGGGGGGGTGTTTCTTGTGGGAGTGGGTTATTGGGAGGAGGAGTGTGCAGTTGGGAGGTTTTAAAAATCATGAATGAGGGAGGAGGTAGGTTTGAGTTTGTTTGGGGGCTATTCAGCAGCTCAGAGACAAAGTGAGCGATGTAGAGAGAGAGAGAGAGAGAGGAACTGAAGAAGAAACAGTGAAGGTGTGGGGGTCCCTCTCTCTCTCTCTCTCTCTTCCTTGTTCATCATAGCCAGTGACAGAGGAGAGAGGACTTCGAGTCACTAAACGGCTTTAATGGGTGCAGCACGTGGTACCTGCCCCCGCCCACCTTCCCTCCCTCTCGTCTTCCACCCCCTCAATCCATTCCCATCTCCATTGTTACGTTCTTCTTGTTGCTGTAGTAGTTCGCAGCTACCTCTCTCTCTCTCTCTCTCTCTCTCTATCCCCCTTCCCAAATTCTCTCGTGCTGTCATTATTCCTTTCCCCGGTTCATTTCCCCTTTCTTAATTCCACACAATCATAAACTTCTCTCGCCTAAAAAGGACTCCTTTTTGTCTGTATTACCTTGTATCCGACCAAAGTCGATCCGAACCAGTTCATTAAGAAATATATCTCTCCCAATTGTCAATTTGTTTTACTCCTACTACTTATATTTAAGACGAAAAGAGATTTCTTCTTCTTTTTTTTTTTTTCTGTGCAAGATTTTGAATCACCTGAATCAGAGCATGCCGATAAATTGTCACTTTTCCCTTTGAGGTTTTTTTTTTTTGCCCTTTCGAGTTGATAAACACTTATGTATCATATTATACTCAACTTAAATCGAACAAATCTCAATCTCAGGAATAGATCATGGATCGAATAGATATATTATTATTCTAAAAATGGACCATGCGGGCCTAACAATCTCTTTGTTAGTTAATAGATGGGAAAATGCGATATACAACAGCGGTATAACCAAATCCAATTAACAATCTCGTCGATGAATGGAACAAGAGATCGATGCATGCAGATCGTAGAGCGACGCCCGGCAAGAACAAGTCATCTAAGAAGCTACCTTCGTACCACCGTGCAGAACTAGCATGTTGCCTATAAATTAAGATTCATGTAAGTAAAAGTTTCATGGATGCAAGTTTGCTAATATAAGGTAGAGTTACAGAACTATATGAATCATCTATTTAGTCCGACGAAGCGACACGGAACTACCGAATCTACCGGTTATTCGGTCCATCTGGTATCTTTTTATGGGACCATGTGAAACTAACAACTTAGAAAGAGAGGACTGCATGCAATTATGCGAATTAGGAAGAGGCGTGTCTCTTGACTGGGAGTTGGGTGGCGAGTAGTCGACCGAACCTTTCGCCCTCTTACGTGATCATCGGACTCTCATCTCCAACTTTATATTATTCCGATAATTAATTATTATAGAACATAGCATTTGAACCTTTTCCTTCTTCTTTTTTTTTTTTCTTTTTCTTTGGGGTCCTTTTTTGTTAAATTTCACATTTATTAGGAATGTGCCTGTGAGAGAGAGAGAGAGAGAGCAAAAGAACATTGAATGTATGGATAGAAGAAATAAAGATGTGCAGGTGAAGGGCTTTTGATTGGGGACACCGAAAATATTTTTTAATATATTTCTTTGGTCAATATAAATAAAGAAAATATGACATATAATCAATTTGCTTGGAATTGGGTAAGGGTTGGAGGTAGGTAGGTATATATCATGCCTCTTTCATTTATCTCCACAAATCTAATCTAAATTAATTATAAAAATAAAATAAAACATTCGAAATCAATGCTAGTGACTTATTCTTAGTTATATATGCGATGATTATTAGCAGTTTGATTCATCATGCAAAACCTTTGAAACATGTTATACTATCACGATATAACAATCGACCCAGTTACGCGATGTGTAAACTCTTGTGTTCAATTATAGACATATCAGACGAACTGAACAATTAGTGCAAGGACTGGCCCCATCAGCGTAGCACCATCAAATGATTAGTATAGTTTACAGATGCCGGTGTCCCCAAGCCCCAGCCAAAGAGCACACAACTAACAATTATATTTTACAATGCATTAGAGGGGATTTGAACTTGAAATATTGAAATTACCAAACTACATGAGAGTAAGCTTGTTAACCACTAAATCGCTATCTTTGGTGGTGTTACTCATGAACATCTGGAGAGGCCATTTGATGCACTAATAATAATAAATGCGCATATTATGTCTTTATCATAAAAAAAAATACAATACAATCTATGCGATGTAAGTACTACCAGCTAAGGAACTGCTACTTGCTTAGAGCTATCTACATATATGTATGTGCAGGGTGCTTATTACATTAGATGATGAAGTGTCCCATTCTTGCCCACAATTTAGTCTTCCTTAGCCGACGTGTATGAACATTGTACATCTACTCTTTCGACGAATAAGGGTAGTTGATGTGTCTGCGTGTGTGTGTGTTAATATAAGGGTAGTTGATGGGTCTACTTGTGTGTGTTAATATATAGACATAGATAAATATAAGTTCGGCCATTGAAAAGAAACTAAATGTATATATATGTATGTATATGTTATAACGGAAATTAATTAAGATATATATTTGCATAGTCCCATTTTTGCAAGAGTAATGCATGCTCCTGTTTTTTTCTTTTCTTTTCTTTTCTTGAGCTTTGTGCTTTGGGATATGCATGCAATACCTATGAATTAGAATTAGACGAAATTCATATATGCTATATTTGTTTCAGAGTTGGTGTACAGAGAATTTCTAACTACAATGACAGTTCAACAGATATATAACATTTTAGTTAATTTTTTTTGGGTGTCAACTCTAGTATTGAAAGTTCAATTGGAATCCAATATTGAATTAAATTTAATCAATAAATTTATTCGTTGAAGAAGTCATACATACATATGTATATGTGTGTGTGTGTGTGTATATATATATATATATATATATATATATAAAGAATTGACGGAAAGTGTAATTTAGTTAATTAAAAAGGGTTCTTGCAATGAGATGTTTCTTCATATATAACTTTTTCTTCACAAGTCTTCTGGACATGCTTAAATGAAATGGGCCTAGGACACACCCACTGGGTATTGGGCCTGATCAAGCCCAAAATTCCAAGCGGCTCTTATGTGTTTAAGGTTTAAATCTAATAAGTTTGTGGGCCCAAAAAAATTGCAAAATTGATATTTACATTTTTGCTGGAGGAACAGATGGATTGCATGCAATTTATACTCACATTTAACGAGAAATTGGGACTTCGACGTATTATCATGGAATATATAGTTAAGAGATACGCCCATACCTGCCATACACAGAGGTATATAACGATGTATTCCCCAGTAAATTGTACTTATCCTCGCCATATACAAAGTATTCAGCTATATATATATATATATATATATATATATTCTCTAACGCGATATATAATTGATGAGAAAATTGAATGGTGTATAGATAAAATAAATTTGCGCAACCATGGGTTGTAGTTAATTAAACTCAGCAACATTTTTCTACATCTATCTTGCTGGTCATCTCCTACTCCAATGCTTGCAGATATTAGATTGATCAAGTACACATTAAAACATGAATGTGAATGGATAATGTGCACTTCTGTCAGGGATGACCTTTCGGAAGGAGAAGCATTTGCCTAATATGTGCCAACCTCCAACACAGCGTGGTCCCTCATCCTCGTTCCAATATGTGATTTCCGAATTTGCACATTAATCCGTCCATGCCTTCGTGGACATTGAGGTCCCCTAGAGTTGTGTATAGCACTCCACTCCTTCATTCGAACCACACAAATAACTTTAGGCTCCGCACGACATTTATGAAAAATTGACACCTTTTTCTTTTTCTTTTTCGTTTCATGATGAGATGCAACTTTATTATTCCATTTTATATATTTTTTGGTAGTGATTTTATTCTTACATTTTAGTACGAATAGATTTTAAACAAACAAAACAGAAACCTTGAAATGAATGATTTTACGTACGACTCATGCATTAAATAATTTTTATAGAATGAACAACAAAAAAACACAAAAAAAAGAATGACAGGAAAGTGCTGATCCTCTCTCGATACGGGGATTGATCGAGAATGAGAAGGACATGAATAATTAGAAGAACTTCGAGAAAAAATTGAATTCGAAGGACACAGAAATGAACATCCGACGAGTTACGTGGGAAATCACTATAAAACACATTCTTCATCCTATCAGTACAAGTATTCATTCGGGTGCATCATAAATGTAATTGATTTATCAATTCCCGACTTATGTAAGTCGTCCGTGTGTCTGATGGAATCCAATAATTTCAATTAAGCTTTACAATTTTAACGAGTATTTTACTTTATGCATCCGATCCCATTGCTTACTGCAATTTTTGCATTTTATTTATTGATTGGCTTGGAACAATTTTTGCAGATAACTTTTATGAGAAAATAATAATCTAAAATTTCGTTTTCAGGACAGCAATTTTGGGCCGTAGGACTAGACATTGGAGAGGTCACGACTTCGGAGGGCCTATTCAGGTCCTTGTCTAATAAATATCGAAAAAAGAAAAACTAAGAGAAAATAGCTCATTTTATTGTTGTAAAAAATATTATATCATATCCAATTACTTGATTTTCTTTTTTTCTTTTTTTTTGGGTGAACATATATTCCTTGAAATTTTGTCACATACATGCATGCAACATAAATAATACGTCAATATAAAATAATAAGTCAATACATAAATTGACATAAAAGAAGGTATCAGTATTAACACGATATAATAGAGAAATTTGATTGATACTTATCAAATGAAATTCGATAGAAATAGTTGGTTTTGCTCTAGGGTAGGGCTGACCCTGACTGCATAGCCATAGGTGGCATTAGAACCTATTATTTTTCTATTGTTCTATAGTGGGTTGATTCAAATGATTTATTATTTATTTCTTTTATATAAAATCTCAGGTTCAAGTTCATAAAATCTAAATTTGGAGAATTTTACCATTTAATGGGGACATAGCTCGATACAAGATCAGTTGGGCTCAATTGAGTCTCCAAATATATTAGGGGAGCATCCAAAAAAAAAAGTTGTGAATTATGATATTGATATTTTATACAGATATATGCAACTGACATAATCAAGTGGACGTTGTTAAATTATTATAATAAGAGCCAATATAGATGATACAATTAATGGATAATGTTTGATGCAAGATATCTATTAATAGTAATTAACATAATCACTTCTGAAGAAGTTTCACTAGGGCTAGTAATAGAAAGAAGGAGCGTTATTTTATTACCCAAAAAAGAGGTCCCGATTAAAATTAAACGATACTTCTTGAACGAATTTTCACCATAAATACGCCAAGAAAGACTTTGGGAAAATGATACTTCATATATATATATATATATATATACTTATTAAAAAAAGTTTCACTCACCAAAAAAAAAAGAAGTTTCCTATATATGCCATTTCCCACCCATAGCCTCGTCGTTGCCAACTAGGTTGATACCACTGAGGGATGGATCTCGAAATTAAGTGTAAGGGGGCGAGAAATTCAAGTGGAACTAACGAAATAGTAAAATTATAAAATTAAAGGGAATGAATAAAGATAATTATATGGACAAAATAATAAATTCGATAATATATTTTAGAAAATTTGCAAGTTTTTTCAGGCCTGTTTGTCTGTTTGATTTCGCAATATGATTTTAAGATTTTAACTCTATTCACTACACAACAAAAGTTAACAACACAATTATTACTTTTTCATTTTTCTTCAATTTTTTAACCATTCAATTCAATTTTTAATAATAAATTCTCTCAATTATTCATTAATTTTTCCATAATTCAACAATACAATCATTACTTTTTTCATTTATTCATTACTTTTCACATTTTTTCTCATAATTCAACATCATAATTATTACAAACCAATTAAAATCAAAACTCAAACCAACTCAATTCTAAAACCAAATACACTATTCAAATCTACGGGGAGCGATCACACCTGTGCAACCCTCCTAAATTTATTCTATTAATCCAATTAGTGTAATGAATATTAGTACCATCAACATGATATCGACAATGTCATCCAATTACTTCTTTATGATTATTTATTTTTATATCATATCGAAAATAAATTATCTTTTTTTTTTGCTTGAATATGAATGAAAATTCTTCATATATCCACACCAAAAATGGATACAAGAGAAAATGCCCAACTAAATATTGAAAGAGCGTAATACAATGGTTTATTCACGGGAAAATAACAAAAAAATAATATAAAAAGATCACAGAATAAGAAATTATCATAATGCATAAGCAACTATTACAAATTTTTATAAGTGATTAAGAAGGAAACAAAAATGGTATTGCGAGTACAGCATGGACATGGTAGATTTTTTTTTTATTACAATAGGAAACTCATGTCCTAATATAATGAAATAGAAATGAAATCTAAATAAAATGATATGGATAGTCCCACTGATGAGAATCGAACTCAGAACCTCTAGATTACCGGGTGAGGTTATTAGTCACTGTATTATACCCCTTTCTCATGGTAGATTTAATTTTGAACAATGTCACTAGCATAGATGCTCGAAATCCGCCATTAATATATAGATAATTTGATCATACATGCTTAATTTGTCGGAAATCTCAGAAAAGAAATGGAAGAAAAAAGAAATATTCAAAAGGAAGCTTTTTCTGCTTCGCAATCTTCGATCCCCCAATTATTGTAATCTCCCAGTTGGCCAATTTGGTATCGTTGTTGACCCTTCAAGGATACTTCGGCCGCATTTAGAAGTCCTGCAAGGTCACATTCCTGCCTGCCTTATTTGCATATACTAAAATGCTTTTTTTTTTATCTACAACAATGTCCGTCACATAATCTCAATCTCGACAAATATATCGCTTGTTTGGTTTTAAAGTGTGATTTTAAAATCACATTTTAACTTAATTCTATTCACAACAAAATAAAATAACTCATACAAACTCAAATGGTGAGCACCCTTTATACCACTCTTTTTTTCACAACAAAACAAAATAATTCATACAAAGTCAAATGGTGTATCCCATACATAACCATTTATACCACTCTTTTTCAAAATCAAACTCTGATTTTAAAATCCTACTTTGAAATCAAACGCAACAATATTCTTCGGTAATTTAATTGTGGTTCTTTTTTATTATTATATTATTGTGAAAAATGATCATTCAATTTTTTTTAAAATATTTCCCAACATAGTGCTGTTTATTTGTTTTTTTCGGTAGAAAAGGAGCCGAAGCCAAACAAAGAAAACATGGTGCTGTTTATTATAAATGAAATTCTGTAAACTTGGACTCCGTCTCCATGCAACATTATATCAAACAGCGAATTTTCAAAAAAAAAGGAACAACTTGCAAATAGCTTGCTAATAAAAACGGGCTGAAAACTCTTCATACATAACCATGGTCGCGACTGGTTTGATCGATTCCTTGCCTCATGCTGCTTTCCGACGGAGGATCATCGTCGGGGAGTATGTCCACCCAATTTCCTAACACGATTCACTTCAGGGGAAAAGGAAATGCAATCAAGCATTTGAGTTGGACTCAAGCGTATATCCTAAATTAGACTCTTCGCTATCTAGACCCAATAGTTGAAAATACACATGTAATATTGCCAATCTATGGTCCTCATCCGATCCGACAACATTTTTATCATATTATTTCCACTTGAATGGAATGAAAATATACGTGTGTGCGTATACGTGTTCCTTCACTTCCTGCCCTCTCATTTTATGTATTTGGCTTTAATTATTAAACTACCTTTTAATTATTTTAATTTGATTTAATACTATATCTTTCGCTAATTTATCAGTCATGTCATCATTTTAGAACATTTTTTTTCCCGAAACTCTACTTAGTTTGAAGAAGATAAGATAGTAAGATAAACTGAAATAATAAAAATGTCACAAAACACTTTTTAGTTAATGCGATTGCCCACATCAGCTCCAGTAGCTAATTGGATTATAAGGAGAAAACTAGTCATCAAAGCGTCTTTGGATCGCATCCTTATGTCATCTACGAATATTGTGACGAATGACCACAGTCGGAAAATTAGGATATCAAACTGATATATATGATGAAATGCGAGACAGCTAAGTCTAAGAAAGGATTTCTGGCTATATATATGACATGACAAAACATAGATCGGGACCTCTCATCGGTTGTCGGTCCCATTTTAAGGACAAGGAATCGGCCAAAATTACTCCCACTGGTCTACACGGAGGGATCTGCTTTGTCTTCATCGCCTTTTTTTTTTTTATTGTGCATAATTTGGGTGGGCCCCACCCCATGCAATTCTGACTAAGCCACAGATTCTTTCCTCTCATTTTCATTTCATCGACCACTAATCATCACAGTATGGTCACCTCCATAGAATCTCTTCCCAAAAAATGGACGTAAAGTACACATGTATATACATATATATATAGCTCGGAATTCTCTACTCTATAAATTACCTAAACAATGGTAGTCACTGACAGCCGTCGATTGTTATTAGTCGGATTTTCCCAAAAAGGGGCGGCCATGTACCAAGCTGCTGCTCGGGAATCCGTTTGATCGGCGAGCACCCGAGATTTGATCCCATGGAAGGCTAGCTCTTGCACGCATCATGCCCGCATCCTTTTCCAGCTTCATTGTCAAATGGTAAAAATGCGAATTTTTGCTTTGTGGGACAGATTCTGGGACATGCTCTTGAAAGTAGCTTTACGTTCCGCGAAAAAGGAGGACAGAAAAATGATTCCGATGAAGAATTTCTACACATTATAATTATTTTATGCGGAAGATCCACTAAAAATTTTAATTGCAAATTTGCATGTGAACTTGCAGACATTTACCCATTCTGCCCCATCTTCCTGCTAGCAAGCACGACGGAATAAGTGAATCATTGTATCTTGAATTCATGTATGCGAAAGATTTCCGATCTGAGCAGAGAGATTATTCGTCGTTCGATATGACTGGCGAAGTTTTAGTTAGATTTCATTTCATCTGTGTCATGGAATTTCCGGCAAAGAATCTTCAAGCTAGGAGATTTAGCGAGCATTAGCTCGAAGCAAGTCGTATCGATGTCTCCTCTTTTAACCGCCGCCTCGACGGACTCATAAGGTAGAGAGACAAAAAGGGTATAAGTTTGGATTAGATTACACAAAAAATTCAATAATCGTTCCAAAACTTGCCCACAAGACATAAGATCTCAATCTCCGGATCCTCCACTCGCCAGGTTCTTATAAATACATAATCTTTCAACAATTAATTGTCTTCTCCGGGAGTGTACCAATAACTTTCTGTGGCGGGTCAGCAAGATTATATGGATGGGCCGCAATAGCTGGTCGGGGATCACACCGTGGCGACTGTCTCCCCCTTAGCGGCGACCTTGGCTCCGGGAGCAGTAGAGGAAGAGGCCACGGCGTCCAGTTTCTTCGAGGCCGCAACAGAGCACTTCTTGTCCTTCCTCTCGTCTTGGTTCATCTGCTGCTGCCGGCACTCTAGGCTGCAAAATGCACTGTCGCCCCTACGATAAACAAAAGGAATCCGTCAATTATATTTTAATATTCAGTTGCAAATACGAACTATTTATCTAATCTTAATTAATTAATAAATGACAGCTTAGCCTAAATTAATATTTGCAATTTGATTAAATAAAAAGATTGCTCCATACTGATAATAACGTCTGCCATGTGGTTTAATTATTTGTAGCCGAATTACAATATTATACAATTTCTGCATCAATAATTGATATGCAATATCAGAGTTTGATTCAGAGCCTTCGTATATACTCGTGCTATTTATTTAATTTTGGCCAAAAACAAATAAAAAATCAAATAAGGGACAAACCGAACTTTAATTTTGTTGTTACAAAAATCGAGAAAACTAGCCTTTTCCCGTAAAAAGAAAAAGGAACTAATTAGTGAAAAATCGACGCATAATAACTCGCAGCCTTATCTCTAAAAATTTCAGAGGTTTATATCTAGATGTATATATCGCGCATAGTGCGTGCACGAGCTCTAGTCCGTATAGAATAATCCAAGCCACGGTACTGTATAGTTTCATAATTTACGATGATGAGCTTGTAATTGATGATATATACGTACTTATACATGTAGATGTCGCGGCCGGGGATGAGGCGGCGCTTGCAGAGGGAGCAGCACCGGAGGAAATTGGGGGTCTCACGGAAATCGGCAGAGTGCCGCCGGTCGACCCTCGGCGGGGCCGCAGCTAGGAGCTGCTGATCCCACCCATCGGGGGCGCCCGAAGCGCGACCCGGCCAGACGGGCCGGCGGGGGTCTGAAGGCTGGGCGTCGCCGGTGGCGTTGAGATCGAAGGTGATCTCCGACAGGCTGGTGGTCCTCTTCATCGTCGGAGGGCGCTGCCTCTTCCCCAGCAACATCACTCTCTCTCCCTCTCTCTCTCCCCCGCTGCAATCGAACTCCTACTCCTTCCACCAGGGTTTCTACTGGCAATTTTGGACGCTGCCTCTGTGATTAGCGTCTAGATAGAGAAAGTAGAGAGAGAGAGAAGGGGAGAGGGAGAAAGGGGGAAGAGGGGAGACGAAGGGGAAGGGAGTGGGGGAATTGAAGGGTGGCAGATACAAGCAGAGCCAGAAACCGAGGAGTGAATCTGAGCCGTCCAGTCAGCTTTCACCTCACTCACCTGTCATGTCAATCTATCAGAAATTTTTTTTTTATTTCAAAAAATCCACGTCAGCAACAGCATTTTTTACTTTAGTAATTCAGCCACCAGCACTACCTGTTGCGGTGCCAGGGCCCACTGCTCGTGCCAGCCTGTCGTAATCGTGTTTTTTTAATTCGCTTCATACGCTAGTATGATCATCTTTAGCCTCGAGCTTCTAATATATATACATAGTCTGATTTATAAGATTCGTGACTGGATAATTAATTCCGAGCCGGTGGAACGCGTCCGATTGGATGATTATTGTTTGAGGGTTTTTCGTGTTTACCATAATCGAAAGAAGAAAATGACTGATATATCTGAGAAGACAGGCAACTGAGGCTGAGGGAGGGCTGAGGACAGATTCTCCTGGCTGGAAGACGAAGAGAGTTGGCTAGCTGGCTGCTTTTAATGGGGTTTCTATAGCCACTCGAATTGTTTGTTTTCTTTTATGGAGCCTACAGCCACGCGGGCAGTGTACCAAAGTTTTTCCTTTTCTTGAAAAATAGGGAGAATATTTATATTGCTTTTGAAGAAAATTACAGAATTCAATACATTTGTCTACGAGGTAAAATTACTTCATTTTTCTTTGGGGTAATAAGAAAAATAATTCATTAACTTACTTATCTATTACATTATAAGAGAGGTCCGTGAGTTTAAAAATCGAAATCTTAACAACTAGTTAAAGATCATAGGAAGTTTCACTAAAAAAATCGTAACTGAAATATTTTGATTAACAAATAGGAGCGTTGATCACTGCACTATACTTTTTTTTTTCGGCGAGTGAAGAGAGTTAAGTAGGTTTTATTGTAGTTGTAAGGTCGCCTTTTTGATATTTTATACTTAGAGGAAGCTTATCAGAAGCTTTTGACATTGAGTTCTTTTTTTGGGGATAGAAAGGGTACTTCATTAAAATAAGCTAAGTCGGCGTTATAGCATCATCGTTTGTATAAATAGAGCGAGGGTAAGTAATGCCCATAACATCCGCTAATAGCAAGTCATACCTCTTAGGCGGAGGAGTACCAATATACAAAATGTCCCAAACCGGGGAGATACGGATTATAGTGCTATCTGAACAGAGATGAACAAGCTGGTCAGCCACCCTATTTCCTTCCCGGTAGATGTGTTGCATCCTAAACCCTTCGAATCGGCCCATGAGTGTCCTGCAATCAAAGATGATAGGCATTAGAGATAGATTGTCATGATTCACCCTGGAAACTAGATCACATACTACCTTAGCATCTAACTGAGACTCTCTCAATGATGTAGCTTTTGTGGAGGACTTTTGGACCAGGGCCTATTGTCCTCTCTCAATCTCCAAGCCAACCCTCCTAAGATGGCAATATTCCGTCCTTCAACTCTTGGTATATCAAGACCGCCTTCTTCTTTTGGGAGGGTGATCTTGTGCCAACCTAATAAATGGAATTTTTTGTTTCTTTCCGTGGTACCCCAAATAAAGTTCCTACTAAGACAAACAAGAGTGTTGCAAATGGCTTGAGGAAGAAGGGTACATTGCATAATATGAAATGAGATTTAAGAAAGGACAGACTTAGCCAAGACTACCCTACCAGCTAAAGAAAGCAAGCTAGCCTTCCATCCCAAGAGCTTTTTCTTGAAGGAATCGTCAAGAAAATTAAAGGAAGCAGACGAGGCTAGAGACATTCATAGGGAACCCAAGATATTTTCCGAAGGAAGGGACTTTAGGGAGGCCGATAGTGTTCAGGGCACGAGACTTATCCCGAAGAGATGTGTTTCCAAAGAAAATAATTCGAGACTTAGCAACATTGATTTTTGTAACAGAGACCTGACAGTAGAAGTCCATAGTATTTTTGATAGAATTGCAGGTTGCATCATTCACTTCCCCAAATATGAGGATATCATTCGCAAAAAAAAGGTGGTATAAAGAGAGGGAACCTCTGACCAATCACATACCTTTCCAGGTACCTCGATCGACTTCCTGCTCAATAAGGAGCGAGAGGATTTCCATGGCAAGGGTAAAGAGAATAGGAGAGAGGGGATCACCTTGGCGAATGTCACGGGAAGGAAAGAACTGACTGAGTTTTCCACCATTAAACAGAACATTCATCTTTGAAGAGGAAACACATTTCATAACGAGCTGAACGAAAGCATCAAGGAATTTAAAGAAATGGAGAGCATTATGTAAGAAATCCCATTCAATACGATCGAAAGCTTTTTCAAAGTCTAACTTTATAATCATGATCCCTCTCTGAGCTTGCTTATTTCTGAGGGCCGTGTGAACTTCACGAAGAAGCACCACATTATCAGAGACTTGTTGACCTGGAATATAGCTCGACTGAAAAGGGGACATAAAATAATTGAGGAAAGGACGGAGACGCCTAACAAGCATTTTTGTGATGATCTTATAAGCCATGTTGCAAAGGCTTATCGGCCGGAATTGGGAGATGGTCTCCGGGGCATCACCTTTAGAAATAAGTGATATGAATGTATCATTAACGCCCTCAGGAACTCAATGTCACATTTGACATTGAGTTCAAGGAAAGGATAGTTTCAGAACAAGAACCACTCTCTAGAAATTATCGAAAAAGTAGAACAAGTTTTCCCTTTTTTTCCCAGCATAAAGGGTAAAAAAAAAAAAAATCTCCCTTTTCATTATTTCCTCTTTTTTTTTTAGGGTGACAACTTGCATATTTATATATTATTATCATATTCCCAAAATTAGTGCGAATTAGTGAATCGATTTTACAGGTCCTTAATTTTTATTATAGATGGTGTAACGTAGTCCTCGTCAGGTAATTAGGAGGTTTCAGATTCGATATCAGGTAAAACTATTTATATCTATGTATTAAATTTGATTTCTATTTCATTATATTAGACCCATTAGTCTCCCTTATAACCTAAAAAGAAATTATACATTTGTTAAAATGGCACACACATTTCATCTGTTACCAATTACGTCATCTTGCAATTTTATAAATATGGATCAATTTTATAAGTCCTTAGTTTTTCCTTTGAATTAAATTGTACATTCCTTACTTTGCTGAAAATTATACATTCCTTAGAGATCCTAAATACAGTTAAATCTTTACGTACCCTGTGGTCCAGTGATTTAAAAAAATATGAAACTCGTATTGTATATTCTTACAAATGAACATGGATTAAAAAGTAACATTTTGCCTTTTTTTTTTTGTGTCTCCTTATATGTCAATAGAGCAGCTAAAAAATCCACATAAGGAAGAATAGCAAAACAGTTAGATTTTTCAGCGACGGAGAGATAGAAAAGAAAAAAAAAATCCGGTATCATTATATGATTAAGAGTTTCTTTCTTTTTTAATTTTCTGATATATTAGTCATTCTTTTTTCAGTTATTCTGGCTGAGGCTTGGACTGCCCCACTTGGTCAGTAATTAAGCACATAATAGTAGTAATAATAATTAATAATGAGAAAGGCGCTATTGCACACAGCTAATAATTTTGGGCATCCTAATCCCCTTACACCCTTTAATTGATTAAGATCTCGTGACAGAGCAGCCCTTATATTGAGTGTCATGCACTCCTAATTAATTAAGATCATGAAAGATCGATAACATTTAGATCTAATTACTTACTTTCTTACGAGTAAAAGACAAGATTATTAGGGTGAATGGTGATACATGTATATCATTACTTACTAAAAGTACGTGGTCTCCTTATAAAAGATTGCCATAATCAAATATTGCAAAAGTTAAGATGTCTCTTTTCATCTCACTATTATCAAGCTCGACTACCCTTCTTCAGTCTCGCTTTCGCTTTTCATTTTTATCCATTCTTATGTGATATATTTCATTAGTTAGCTACCATTAGATTGAAGGTACGAGGGTAAATTTGATAAGAATAATAATTCACTTTCCCACATTTCCCCAAAAAAAGCCCTAAGCATCTTACAAAATTTCTGCCAAAAAAAAAAGTATTCGTTATCACAACATTCATCATAATTGCAATAAATTATACTTGCTTTTATATATGAAGGAGCCCATGAATTTAATTGACTTTAAAAGTAAAGGAAATAAAAAAGTTATGACAAACCTTGCTACCCAAACTTTTTTTTTTAAATTTTAGGCAGAATAAGAATACTGTATAATGCGCACGTAAAAAAAAATGTTATTACCGTGTTTTATGGAGGATATCCTACCGGAGGGCTCATTTGTTGTTGCTCTCGTATTGATGACTGGCTCTTCTTTCCCAACTCGTTGAAAACATGTTTTGGTTCGGTTCAAGTATTGGCTCATTATCAATCGCTTTTTCTTTGTTTCACTTGCTTAACAGACTTGATAGTACGATTAATTGTAATAATTGTTTGTTGTGATACGTATTTTCTATATTTCGATGCTCTCATTTCCTTCCGTTGATTAATTTACCAAAACTAAAATTAGAAGAGGAGTTAAGTTTTCTTTTTTATTTCCACACCCCCCCCCAGGCAGATTTCATTTTCATCATTTACGTTTCTGGATGTTCATGGGCCTGCTGGGCCCCATTTCCGAGTGTGGTCCAACAACTCGGACTTTTGGAGCCCACAAAAAACCGAACAGCTAAGTTGAAGTTGATGCAATCAATTGTTTTTTCTCTTTTAATTATTTCTCAATCAAGAAATAGCCAAGCAAATTACAGTCCTTGCTTAAGCAACATTGACATGAAAAAAGAAAAAGAAAATAAAAAAGAAGACAATTTCAGAACAGGCACTCCACCTGTACCACAAGTAAAATATCTTCATGTATTTCCTGATATTTTGCAAGATATACCAACGCCATCTTGCATTGCATTAGAATTTTTTTTTTTTGAATTACGAAAATAAAGTTAATTAGTTCATACATATAGGTAATATATATAATTGTCATTACATTTCCTATATGATATTTTGATATGATTTTTAAGATAATCGCACCATTTATTATTAAAAAAATTTACTGTACTGTAATTTATATATTTGTTAAAATTTTCCAAATTAATCTTTTTATTTTGAGTAAAATACACATGTCTACCATTTGAATTTTGCAAGTACACGTACCCAAGTTTGTGGATTTCTCATTGGCTGAAGATACTATTTCAAACTGTTGAAAATTTTGTAATTTGATAAATTACAAATATCACATGGCGAAATTAGTCATTTGGAGCATTTTACTGCATGTTCATAGCTAATAATTGATGTTTCCCACTGACGATAGAGTCGATCAATTGACTAATGATGTTTCCAATAGCTAATTTAGTTTTGTTCAAGACTTGCACTTGAGACCTTGCTTTAAGTGAACAAACTTTGAATCGCCTAAAATCGATTCAAGTTGATAAAATAAACTTTTTGAATTTATTGTCAATTCAAATAGTCTCCTTTATTTATAATGTTAAAAAGTACTAATTTTTCTAGTGAAATGCAAAGTCATGTCAGCCTAATTATTGAGACTAATTCTATTTTCATTATTGACTTTTCTATGATTGCAACATAATTTTAATGAATTGAACCCTTTTTTCTATTCAACGAACTCATACTACAAATAAAGTTCGTCCGCATAAAATTAAGTGGCCATTTAAGGCATGCTATATTGCGATTATGATTTTTCAATCAGAAACATTGAACGCTCATATTAAGATTATTGGGGACTAAAATCTATATTATATTCTATAAATTGAGGGTTCATAAATTTTATATGTATGTAGTTTTATCTTTAAATTCGATTATATTATATATTAGTTATTACACATTACTATGACAAACTAATATATCGATGAACAATTTGTCCAACCCACGGCATCACATGGGACTGGACCCTAGTATATATGAAAGTGAAAAAAATTAGAGTTGATAGTAATTTTTCAGAAAATTTAATGGTGAATTTTTTTAATACTTCATACCACTTAGCTAACTAGAAAATATTTAAATTTGATTAACAAAATAATAGCTAAAAATAAAAAATTATAATTGCCCGCGCAACCGGCGGGTCTTATGACAAGTAAAATATATAATTGTGTGAGGAGTAAACTCCAATTTGGTCCTTGACGTTTTAAGCAACCATCAATTCCATTCGCAACGTTTCATTGCCATAAAAAACATCCCTGACGTTACAACTCGATCCATCACTTTAGTCCTTCCCGTTAACAAACCTTTAACGACATTAAATAAAATATTAAACATTCATAAAAAAAAATAAGGAAATTTTAGAACAATGAGAATCTTTTTTTTTTTTTTTTAAGAATGGTGGGTGCGTCTGGTGGGGGGAGTATCGTGGCCCCCTCCTTTCCCGACCACCCTCCCCCCACCCCGGAGAGGTCGCCAGAGGACCTTACTCTTTATTATATTAATAATAAAGAGTTAAATACAATTAAGATTAATTAAAGTAAACAGAGTTCAAAGTAATATAATTAGTCAATTTACTAGTACGTGGTTGGGTCGGATCAATATCAGTTTACTATGCATGTTCTTAATTTGAATAGGGCAACTAAAGGAAAATTTGGATCTGAGTTTAGGGAAACTCCATATATTTCTTAAAATTTCTTCTTCCAATCAAGCAAATGTATCCTCGTGACTACGTAATTTTGTCTATTAAAGGAAGTTTTCGTTTCTTTTAGCAGAGTTTCTTTCTAGAAAAGGAAAGAAAAGGAAGGAAAGAAAAGGCTTCCGTTGAATTAAATCAGCCTTCTTTTTTTGATAGCTCGATAACAGTCGTTCAACTGCAAACAGGATAACGCAAGAAGATCAAAGTTCCTCAAAAAGTACTAGGGATAGGTGAAGGAGCTTACTATAAATATTCTCCCTCCCTCTTCTTCTCTAAAAAACTCCCAAACGTAAGGTCAAGGAACCCCCGCCATGGTTCCCTAAACTTTCTGATATCTTCTTTTGTACGTGAAACAGATCACCGGTCCCTTGGAAGAATCACTCTCATCGTCTGATTCCTTGTCGTCACTGGGTTCTGGTGCCTGACCACGAGAGCTTCCCCCTGAACACAGAGCCAACTGCTTTATCTGCGTCATCCACCTGCATATCATTCTCGTTGCGTTGCCTTTCAAAGAGTGATTCCTTATAACACAGCTTCCTTTTCCCCCTTGAATCACCTTCCAAGTTAGTTGAAGGGGCCTCTAATTGGAGAAACTCTTCGAATCTGTGCTGTCCCGGGCGAGTGACGCCCTCTTTGTCCGTGCACTTCTTGCTCTGAAGTATCCTGTCGGCCTCCTTAGTGGAAGGGGCTTCAGGAGAAAGTAAGTCAGTAGCCATCTTTCCTCTGTGCCTATTAATGAGTCTTAGGTTCACCTTAGTTCCCTTGTTTGGCGGAACCTTCTTGAATTAATCTTGATTAGTAAAAGCAGCTACAATCTTGTCGGCTGATTTATTACAGGAAAGCCAAGAAAATGACTAGGCGGAGGGAGAATAACTTGAAGTTGGGGCCAGAAATACGAGCACCGATAAGCTATAGACCAATCACCCCTGGCGAGGCCCGAGCTTTTCGAGCTGGTATCACTCACTTTTGTAAGAAGGAACCGATCCTCAGCAATATTCCCACCACGATTACTTTCTTGGATTGTTTCAGCGTAGGGGAATTTTTTCCCCAAAAACGTTGCGAGGAGGTGCTCCACTATCTGAGAATTCATTGTTATCAAACCAATATGTCACCTCTGTTGATTCTCGAGATTGATATAGACGGTTGGCTTCAAGCTGCCTATGGTTGTTGGGCACCCACAAATTCAACATGGTGGAATCACAGACAGGTTGAGTTCAAGAGGCTTTTTAGGCCATTACTAGGGGATTACGGGCGTTGCATGATAGAGGATTATATCACGAGAACCTTTGGAAAGGAGTTGCAATCATGCCAGAGCAATATAAGGAAGAGGGACGGAGAGTGGTTCTCTACAACATGACAAACATGACAAAAGGGCACTCGGTACAAGATAAGGATTGTGAAGACCTATTGACAATCATCGATCACGTGACGACGTATCCATTTCGGAACAATCAGGACCAGATTAAACCTCCAAAAGTAAGTTTGTTCTCCGTGCGAATTACAGCTCAGTACGAGTTATGCGTTTGTTAATTGATATTCTTTATTTAATTCAATTTTACCCTAATTAAATGCATAAATTTTTTATACTATACTAGTTTTTGCAGGGTGAATATGGAGCGACAAGCCTGGTTTCTTAATCTGGCTCTCTTTTGGGAGCTAGATGAGGTAGTTCTGTTTCTTCAAGCAACGCATCAACTATTCTACATGCGGATAGAAAATTTAGGAAACCAGTTGTGGATAATTTTTAGCGGTAATTGGGCCCAACATGCGCAGTCAACTGCATTGAATAATGTATTTAACTATGTTCAGCCTGGGCAGTCCGCCGCTACGTCCTCCGCCACAAACTAAAGGCAGTCCACAACATATACTATAGGTCTAAATAAGCTACTATTTATCGAAACGTGCAAGCGCATGAACATGAGCATGTTCCTAGTGGAGTGAAGATTACACTAACGCCTGTCAGAATAGATAACATCGTTAGGTCAGAAGTTGACCTTCTTCCTGAGGCCATTCAAGCAGTAAACGCTATCATGGAAATAACCATGTAAGATATTGGTTGTCTTCCACTTTTTTTTATTCTTTTTTTTTTACGATTTAAAAGTATACTGAAATTGGTTTGATATTTTCTTAGACACGACGATGTTATAGATGCAATCCTCGAGGAACTAAAATTGTAAGTTTGAGGTTTTTTGTCTTTTTTTTTCCTTATAATAATCAGCATGCACTTTGACGTGTTGTATATTCCTGAATCGGTCCAACAGGAAGAGATGTTTAAGCAATACAAGAGTATCATACAGAAATTGTGGCAAGAAAAAGACCAAGGTAATTCGAATAACTACAACATAAATTTTTTTACTAGTTCCTAATATGCTTTTTTGTCTGTGCTTATTTTGGATGATTGCATTTACAGTTTGATTGCAATCACTTTAAATGATAATAAGACAATTGTTATTTTTGACATATTAATGATTGTCATTCAGTTTTGACGTCTTTCTCACGTCTTATTTATTTAAATGATATTTGTTATAAAATCTCTAGATTTGTTCATTCTTGAGCAAAAGGCTTCGAACTCATTTGTGGAGCCTTATTAGTATGCCCTTTGACACATATAATTATCTCGAGATAAATCTTATTGGACATGCAGTTTTCAGTTGAAAACATAAGGGATTTCTATGCTTCCATTTGTTGCATCAATAGAGAAATGCTTCCATTTACAGCGTAGATGAATTTTTTCACTAAAAACGTTGCAAGGAGGAGCTCCACTGTCTAAGAATTCACTATTATCAAGCTGATAGGTGTCGCTTGTTGGTTGATTATCTCGAGACTGATATAGACAGTTGGCTTCAAGCTGCATGCGATTGTTGGGCACCCTCATATTCAACATGGTGGGATCACATATAGGTTGAGTTCAAGAGGTTTTTCTGAGCCATCTCTAGGGGATTACGGGTATTACA
Organism: Punica granatum; assembly: GCF_007655135.1. Lineage (NCBI taxonomy): Eukaryota > Viridiplantae > Streptophyta > Magnoliopsida > Myrtales > Lythraceae > Punica > Punica granatum. The sequence continues at coordinate 2,738,749 of NC_045130.1, forward strand.
TGATAGAGGTTTATATCACGGGAACCTTTAGAAAGGAGTTGTGATCATGCTAGAGCGTAAAGGAGAGGGACGGAGAGCGGTTCTCTACAACATGACAAAAGAGCACCCATGGTAGTACAAGATAAGGATTGTGAAGACCTATTGACAATCATCCATCACGTACACGTATCCATTTCGGAACATTCCGGACCAGAGTAAACCTCAAAAAAAAAGTATGTTCTATGTGCGAATTGCAGCTCACTACGAGGTATACGCTTGTTAATTAATATTCTTTGTTTAATTCAATTTTACCCTAATTAAATGCATAATATTTTTATACTATACTTCTTTTTGTAGGGTGAATACCGAGCGACAAGCTTGGCATCTTAATTCGGCTCACTTTTGAGAGCAAGATGAGGTAGTTCTGAGGACGTGGTGGTGGATTGCCCTTTGGTTTGTGTTGGAGGACGTGACGGCGGATTGGCCGGGCGGAATATAAATGAGGATGATTTTATAAATAAGGATGATTTTACGCGTGTATCATGAGGAGGTTTGCCACTTCAATAGCTTCCGAAGGAGTTCTTTGATATTTGATCTAACCATATCATCAATTGTAACCGAGGTCGAGACATTTTTCATTGTAGCATCAATATAGTCATGCATGTGCTCTGTCGTGTTCCGCCATAAGCATACTTTGCACCGACCACCACTGGTATATGTGGTGATCGTGGACGACAACATGCCCTTCAATACCTTCAATAACACATTTTGTTACTAATTTGGGGTAAAATGGTTGTAATAGAAAGAGTCTACTTTATATTGACAGAGCAACAGACGATGAATTGCTTGAAAGAAATCAAACTATTTCATTCGACTCCTAAAAAAGAAAGGGATTGAGATACCAAGCTTGTCTCCGAGTGAGTTTCCTACAAGAAAGTTATTCCGATTCTAAATATTATTGTATGGTTCGAGTATTATCGAATTGAATAATGAAGACTGATCGATGAATGTACCTCCAATAAAGTTGTTCTTGGCACAATGCATGGACATCCAAAATCAATGGGGAGTTATATCTAGTCACCATATATGGGTAGCTCGTGACGTGCAATATCTTTAGGAACAAGTGGTCATAGTATTCTTCTTGTACTTCATCATATTCTTTTATCTCGTGCTCTTTCATATCATATAGAATAGCTTGTCTTCCCTCCCCCCGGCTGCAATGGCGTGATTGCTATGCCATCCTCCCCATGGTATAAGTTCTTCTCGTGTAGACATCGCAGTCCCCTGTTAATTACACGGAAGAATCTGATGAAATCTTCCTTAATATGAAGCCACCATGTATCGGCAGAAGACTTCCAGTAACCGTGGTCCTTGCTATCATATGTGGCTTGAATCTAGCCATGGATGTTGGTCTCGAGCTGATTGACTAAGATGACCGACTGTTTTTTATCCCATAAGCGAATTTTGACACAATCCGGCTGATGAAGGGTATTTCACATTAGGACAACCCAAGCGAGTTACCACGGAGTAGTTATCTCGACTCCTTGGCTCAATATCATAGAATCGTGTGATAGCCTTTTGGAGCTCACGAGGCTTGTAAGGGAGGACGACCCGTTTATAGATTATCATTGCTTGTTCAACGTCGCCTAAATTCAACTCATCATTGGGCTCAAGCATTGCTTTGACTTGGGACGACTCTCAGGCAAGAGAGTACTGAAGGGGGCAGCGAGCATGGTCGGTCGCATGAAAGAGAGAAGTTGTATTCTTCACGGTATTGTATCGTATTATATACATACATATGTATATAAATATACATCCACAAAGCCAATGAACGATAGGGCAAGGAAAAAGAACAAAAGTGAATATATTATTACGCAAGACACAATAAATATACATGGAAACTTTGGGAGCATATTTGAATGAAACATTTCTCTCTTGATGCAACAAATGGAAGCATAGAAATCCCTTATGGTTTTAATAGAAAACTAAATGTCCAATAAGATTTATCTCGAGATAATTATATGTGTCAAAGGACAGTACCAAAAAGGCTTAACAACTGAGTTCGAAGCCTTTTGCTAAAAAATGACACAAATCTTGAGACTTTATAACAAATATCAATTAAATGAATAAGACGTGAAAAAGACATCAAAACTGAATGACAATCATTGATATATCAAAAATATCAATTGTCTTATTACCATTTCAAAGTGATTGCAATCAAATTGTATGTGCAATCATCCAAAATAAGCACAAATGGAAAAGTATATTGAGAACTAGTAAAAAAGAACCTTGTTGTAGTTAATCGAATTACCTTGGTCTCTTTCCACCGTGATTTCAGTATGGTATTCTTGCATTGCTTAAACATCTCTTCCCGTAGGCTTGACATAGCAATATACATCATATCAAAGTGCATGCTAATTATTATAAAGGAAAAAAAAAGGACAAAATTTTCAAACTTACAATTTTAGTTCCTCGAGAAATGCATCTATAACATCATATGTCTAAGAAAACATCAAACCAAAATTCAGTATACTTTTAAATCATAAAAAATAAAATAAAATAGAATAAAATAAGTGGAAGACAACTAGTATCTTACATGGTCATTTCCATGATAGCGTTTATTGCTTGAATGGCATTGGGAAGAAGGCCAACTTCTGACCTGATCATATTATCTATTTTGACAGGCAATAATGCAATCTTCATTACATGCTCGTGTCCATGTGCTTGCATGTTTCAGTAAAATAGTAGTTCACTTAGACCTCTAGTATATGTCGTGGACTGTCCTCAGTTTGTGGCAGAGGACATGGTGGTGGATTGCCCTTTGGTTTGTGTTGGAGGACGTGACGGCGGACTGCCCGGACGGAATATAAATGAGGATGATTTTACTCGTGTATCATGAGGAGGTTTGCCACTTCAATAGCTTCCGGAAGGAGTTCTTTGATATTTGATCTAACCATATCATCAATTGTAACCGAGGTCAAGACATTTTTCATTGTAGCATCAATATAGTCATGCATGTGCTCTGTCGTGTTCCGCCATAAGCATACTTTGCACCGACCACCACTGGTATATGTGGTGATCGTGGACGACAACATGCCCTTCAATACCTTCAATAACACATTTTGTTACTAATTTGGGGTAAAATGGTTGTAATAGAAAGAGTCTACTTTATATTGACAGAGCAACAGACGATGAATTGCTTGAAAGAAATCAAACTATTTCATTCGACTCCTAAAAAAGAAAGGGATTGAGATGCCAAGCTTGTCTCCGAGTGAGTTTCCTACAAGAAAGTTATTCCGATTCTAAATATTATTGTATGGTTCGAGTATTATCGAATTGAATAATGAAGACTGATCGATGAATGTACCTCCAATAAAGTTGTTCTTGGCACAATGCATGGACATCCAAAATCAATGGGGAGTTATATCTAGTCACCATATATGGGTAGCTCGTGACGTGCAATATCTTTAGGAACAAGTGGTCATAGTATTCTTCTTGTACTTCATCATATTCTTTTATCTCGTGCTCTTTCATATCATATAGAATAGCTTGTCTTCCCTCCCCCCGGCTGCAATGGCGTGATTGCTATGCCATCCTCCCCATGGTATAAGTTCTTCTCGTGTAGACATCGCAGTCCCCTGTTAATTACACGGAAGAATCTGATGAAATCTTCCTTAATATGAAGCCACCATGTATCGGCAGAAGACTTCCAGTAACCGTGGTCCTTGCTATCATATGTGGCTTGAATCTAGCCATGGATGTTGGTCTCGAGCTGATTGACTAAGATGACCGACTGTTTTTTATCCCAGAAGCGAATTTTGACACAATCCGGCTGATGAAGGGTATTTCACATTAGGACAACCCAAGTGAGTTACCACGGAGTAGTTATCTCGACTCCTTGGCTAAATATCATAGAATCGTGTGATAGCCTTTTGGAGCTCACGAGGCATGTAAGGGAGGACGACTCGTTTCTAGACTATCGTTGCTTGTTCAACGTCGCCTAAATTGAACTCGTCCTTGCTATCATATGTGGCTTGAATCTAGCCATGGATGTTGGTCTCGAGCTGATCGACTAAGCTCGTCGCACGGTATTACCATATAAAAAGAAGTATAATATAAAAATTTTATGCATTTAATTGGGGTAAAATTTAATTAAATAAAGAATATTAATTAACAAACACATAACTCGTACGGAGCTATAATTTGCATAGAGAACGGACTTAGTTGTGAATGTTTAATTTGGTCCGGATGGTTCCGAAATGGATACGTCGTCACGTGATCGTTGATCGCTAAGAGGTCTTCACAATCCCTATCTTGTACCACCTTGGGTGCCCTTTTGTCATGTTCCGTCATGTTGTAGAGAACCGCTCTCCGTCCCTCTCCCTTACACTGCTCTGGCATGCTCGCAACTCCTTTCCAAAGGTTCCCGTGATATAAACCTCTATCATGCAACGCCTATAATCCCCTAGTGATGGCTCTGAAAAACCTCTTGAACTCAACCTGTCCATTATGTTGAATTTGTGGGTGTCCAACAATCATATGCGACATATCGACTTGATAATAGTGAATTTTCAGACAGTGGAGCTCCTCCTTCGCAACATTTTTGGTGAAGAATTTGATGAAATCTTCCTAAATATGAAGCCACCATGTATCGGCAGAAGACTTCGAGTGATTGTGGTCCTTGATATCATATGTGGCTTGAATCCAGCCGTGGATGTTGGTCTCGAGCTAATCGACTAAGATGACCGACTGTTTTTTTTTTATCCCAGAAGCGACTTTTGACACAATTCAGGCCCTCACATCGCTTTTGATGAAAGAAGTATTTCTCATCAGGAAAACCCAAGCGAGTTACCACGATGTAGTTATCTCGGCTCCTTAGTTCAATATCACATAATCGTGTGATGGCCTTTTGGAGCTCACGGAGCTTGTAAGGGAGGACGGCCCCGTTTATTGACTATCGTTGCTTGTTCAACATCGCCTAAATTCAACTCATCCTTGGGTTCAAGCATTGCTTTGACTTGGGACGATGCTCAGGCAAAAGAGTAGTGGAGGGGGCAGCGAGACTGGTCAGTCGCATGAAAGAGAGAAGCTATATTCTTCACGATATTGTATTATACTATATATATATATATGTATAAATATACATCCACAAAGCCAATGAAGGATAGAGAAAGGAAAAGGAACAAAAGTGAATATATTATTACACAAGACACAAGAAATATCCAGGGAAATTTTGGGAGGGAACAGAGCAAAGGATTACCAACAAATATGGAAGATGAATATTATAAATATCGCCCAAATATTCTCCTGACATCATGTCCGGTCGTTTTCTAGTTCCACTGGTACACGGAAGCGAAAAGGAACAGAAATTCAAAATTTCCTACCCGTGAAACTAATTCCAAGACCTACTAGAAGAATAAGAGTAAATAAAATCGTACCTGGAATATTTAAAGTTGTCGACCGAGCGTCCCACGCGTGACGCCTCTACTGGTATCCACACCGACTTTGTCGACGAGTTTTCGAGATCGGCGGTGCTAGCGACCAATACTCGAAAGAAATACCGATGCAACACCCGAAATTTTTAGTCTAATGGACCTAATTTGAATTGAACAATTCAATTCAAATTATTTATACTTTATATGCATACACATATATGCACGCACACATATATGTCTCTGCACATATAATTATATGTGTGTGCTTTTATATATATAAAAGTATATGCATATACACACATACATGCATACATTCACACACACATTATATATATCAGTACATGCACACTATCCCCTTTATATAAGCAATATGGGGGGAACAAAATTGAAGTTCCCACCGATGTGGGATTAGCATTAAATTGCTCCTCACATGACATGTGTCCATACACATGTCTATTAACATAAAAGCCATGTGTCACCGTATTAATCGTGCATCAATTTTGGTCCATTTAATCTAATAAATCGAGTCTAATTAATCGACAAATTTAATCTCATTAAATATCCGATTAATCGGTCGCACCATAAATCATCTAATCTCAATTAGACGTTTTTATTATTTCAAAATATCTCGTCAATTTAGTCGTAGTGTGTGACCCTGTAGGTTCCCAATTACGTTGATAATAATATCGAAATCTCTATTTCAATATTATAAACAGTGAGCGGCATCTAGCAATGCATCACTGTTACTCAAGTAATCGGAAAGTCA